>NW_027169680.1:15000-22500 GCF_036898095.1 Palaemon carinicauda | reverse complement strand
TAGTCTTTGGCATCCACCACATACTGCTGGATTACTTCAGAGGGATTCAACTCCGTGGATTTATATCGAGCAAGCAGGCGCTTGATAACTTTGAGGTAGGTCTCGGTAAATGTTGGCACACTTTACGAGATTTAAAGTTATTGAATCAATAATTTTAGCACTGAGTCATTAATCCCGTAAAAAATAAAACTTGTAACCAGAAAAAATTTACTCTTGTTAATATTTTGCTTTGCCATTTATCATATCTTTTGAGATCTTTTTATTGAACCTTACTCTGAACTTTAAGTCGCTTGCATAGGCAATAATTTCATGTACAATTTTCTGATAGACTTATCATATCTTTTATAGGCTATGCACAGTGGCATCATGGTAATGGTATTGCTCGACGAATCTTAAAAACTTTTCACTGGTTATAAGCGATTCGGAGTGTGGAGGTTAGGTAACTAGTGCCAGAGTTACCTAGATATCGGGGCAGCATCAAGTGTCATTAATATTAATTTATATTCTGCATAATATTATGCTTTAAATTTATTGTATGTTCAATAATAAATTCAATATTCACTTTGATGTTTGTTTTCTCATCATTTTTCACAACCTTCATATAAGTTTTTTCCGAATATGGCGACCGTGACAGGATATTATGACTTTGCTTTGATGCTTGCCCGATGTCTCTCCAATTGCACTGTTGGTGGAACGTTGTTATTATTTTGCATTTTAATACTTTAGTGTAAAGGTTGAAGTGAATTTAATCTTTTTAACATATTTCTGAAATAAGTTCTTTGCTCGGGAATTGCCTTCATTGCATATTTTTTTATATTCGAAACTTTGCTTCCTTGGTAATCTTTATTTATCGTCGTTGACCTAGTATTGATGCTATCGGTATTTCTTGGTGTTAACGTATATTATGTAAAGTGATTAAGGGAATTTTACTTTTCAGCTTCGTTTTGTTACGCATACTTTAGCCTTTGAATATTTATTACATTTATTATATTTGTGATAGGTCAGGTAGTTGTATATATTCACAATGTCTGAACTTAAGAGATTAGTGAATCAAAGGAAGTATATAAGGAAGTGTGTGACAGAACATTTTAACCGTAAGGATAGTTTTCCTACATTCACTAGTGCAGCAAGGGAGAAATTACTCTTGCAATTTGAACAATGGCTTCCAGAATTGAAAGACTTGAATAAGCAGATATTAGAGCTTAAGTATGAGGAATGGGACGACGAAGAGGAAGAACGTAGGTCTGAGGAGGAATTGGACTCCTGTCAGGTCTATAATGACAAACTTTTATCTTGCTTAGTGGCTATTAGGAACCCTAGTGTGCCCTCTTCATCAGTTTCCCATTCAAATGACTATCTTAGTTCCGCAAGAAGTTTGCTTAAGTCTCCCATAGCTCCCCTGCCTAAATACACTAGTTCTGATGACGAGGACCTTGCTAGATTTTTTGAAGAATTTGAAGATACTTTGAGTAAATTTGAATACCCTGAATACGATAAACTCTTGTTATTAAAGCAGCAGATCTCAGGCAGGGCCTTAGTTTTAGTAGAGTCCTTGGAAGCAGATAAGCAGGGATATTCACATGCAAAGCAATTACTACTGAAAGCCCTAGCTTCGGATGACACACAGAAATTTATTGTTTTGAGGCAGTTATCCCATTTGAAACTTTCTAACAACACTAATCCATATGAATTTATCTCTAAGGTTATGGAAAGAATACGCAAATTGAAAATTACTGTGGACTGTATACTTCAGTTTTTTATATGGGAAGGATTGAATGATGCATTTAAGAATCATTTGATTCAAATTACTAACTGCTCCAAGCCAACGTTAAATGAAATTGTAGAAAAGTTTTTTGAAGCTAGTGAGCGTTATTGTAGCCAGTCTAAGAAAACTAAAGAAGTCCCTAAACAATTTTTCCCCAAAGAATCAAATGCTAGTGACCATGGAGCTACCAGCTTAGCTGTAGATGTAAAGTATGAAATAAATAAGACCTTTAAGCCTTGTAGTATATGCACTAAAGTAGATGGTAAACCAGCTGATCACCCTATCCACAAGTGTGCCAAATTTGACTCTGCAGAAGCCAAGATAGATAAAATAAGAAAATTGAAAGGATGCCTAAAATGTTCTAACCTAAATCATCTGAGTAAATTTTGTAGGTATAGGTTCAATAATAAATGTAAGTATTGCTCGGAGTGGCATTTCAGTTTCCTGTGTATTCGGTCTGTTGATGGCAAGCAAGTCACAAATAAAGATGGAAATAAATCAGATAGCCAATCTTGTACAGATAAGGGTAAAGATAAAGCAAAATCCAAGCCTAAGGAAAATAAGGAGATATCTGGCTCAATGGTTAACAATGTGGAAGCTTTCCAGAGTGATTCTGACATGCAGACTGTTCTTCCCACTTTTACTGCAACCTTGGATAATGGTTTAAAGTTAAGATGTTTAAAAGACAGTGGCTGTCAGTGTAACTTCATTTTGACCGATATTGCGGACTTTTATAATTTACCCACATTAAGGGAAAATATTTCTCTAACAGTAAATGGTATTAACACTACTCAGAATTATACTACTAAGCTGATTGAAGTAAGTTTACAGATAGGGGATAGGCTTAGAAAAATTGAAGCACTGTGTATACCTTCTATTAATGTAAAGTTAAAACTTCCTAAATTAGGTAAGGTAGTAAGTGGTTTCAAAGAAAGAGGTTATTTGTTGGCAGATGAAAGCTTGTCAAATGATTCTTGTGGTATCCAGAGTATTCAGTTAATTCTTGGCACTCGCTCAGCATACTGTCTTCCTCAGCAGGAACACTTGTTTGGATCAAACTTAGAATCTCTATATTCTGAAACTCCTGCTGGAGTATTGGTACATGGTAATGTGGAACAAATATTGAAGGATTTAACATTTTTACCTTATGTTGGAAGTTGCTTTCAAGGATTGGTTCAACTTTCAGATCACAACTTAGTTGGTAGCATTTTCGGGAATGGTAATACTTGCCTTGTTTCGGATTGTGCTTTTAAAGATACTGTGGATCCCGTTAACATTAATGTATTTGATGATAAGGGAGATATAATTGAATCTCAGCTTATCAAAGCAGCTAACCAAATTTTAGAAGAAAGTTGTCATAGATTTGTAAAGTCTGAACCTAATGATTCTGATTCTGGGAGTTCTGAAATAAATAAGAAGTTGGTTAAGTTTTCCCTTGAAAATATGAAGAGAGATAAAGAAGGTAGAATTGTTGTTCCTTTATTTTGGAATCCTCAGGTTTCCCATTTATTAGGTTCCAATCAGGGATTGACAGTTTCAATTTTAAAGTCTAACTTGAAAAAATTGCAAAATAACAGGGATAAGCTATTGATAATGGATAAAGTGTTTAAAGAACAGGAAAGTATGGGGATCATAGAGCGCATTAATAACCTTCCCGAATTTATCAGAGATCACCCTAACCATAGCTTTTTGCCTCACATGGGCATCTTTAAAATGGATCGCGAAACCACAAAGTGCAGGATAGTGTATTTGTCTAATCTTTGTCAGCAAGATTCTAGTAAACCTTCCATTAGTCACAATCAGGCTATATATTCAGGACCAAATCTAAACCAGATACTTTCTTCGGCTATATTACATTTGAGATTTGGACAGAAGTTATTATGTTTTGATTTGTGTAAAGCGTTCAATAATCTTACCTTGAATGACACAGATAGCAATAGGCTATTATGCCTATGGTTCAGAAATGTAGAGAAGGAAGACTTTACCGTTGTGGGATACAGAAATTTAAGATTAAGTTTTGGCTTAAGATGCAGCCCTGCATTACTGTTACTTGCTCTATATAAGATTTTAATTTTAGATGTAGACTTTGATGATAGTAAACTTTTACAATTGAAGAGGATGATATATCAACTATGTTACATGGATAACTGTGCAGTTGCCTATGATAGTTCTGAAGAACTTCTCTGGGCATACCAACAACTAGAAAGCATTTTTTAGCCTTACAAGTTTTACCTGCAGCAGTACATCAGTAATGATTTTGCATTGCAAGACCACATAGATAATGAGATTAGTACAGAAACCAATGAAAAGGTAAAATTACTTGGGTTGTCATGGGATAGGATGCAAGACAGTTTATCGACTAAACCTATTAGTCTTAACATACAAGCTCGAACAAAACGGGAAATATTGCAGTCTATTGCCTCCCAGTATGATCTCTTTAACTTTAATGGCCCTATTCTTAATCGTTCAAGGCTATTTTTGCATCAGTTACAGTGCAACAAAGATCTGGGCTGGGACAAGGAATTAGATGCCGATGTTAGGAGGCAATGGCGGAATATTGCCAAACAAGCAAATGCTGCTTCTGTTGCAGAGATACTAAGAGTCTTTGGGAGTAGAGAAGATACTTACCGGCTATTGGCATTTTCAGACAGTAGTAAGCAGATGTTTGGTGTAGTCATTTACATACAAAATATTCCCACAGGAAAGGTCGGTTTTGTCTTTGCAAAAAATAGGATAGTAAACAAGCAAATGGAATCTAAAAGCATGCCATCTCTGGAACTGCAAGGAATAACTTTGGCCGTAGAAGAAATTACATGTCTGTATGAGGAGTTATCCGGAATTTCTTGTATGATGCCAATCAAAATAAGCGAGTTGATAGTCTACCCGGATAGCTTCGTTGCCCTTTCCTGGGTACATGGGTTTTCTGCCAAGCTTGATAAAATGCAGAAGTGTTCAGTATTTGTTCAAAATAGGTTACACACAATAAATGAACTGTGTAATAAACACCTGATTAATTTTTCTTTTGTGTCAGGTTGTGAAAATCCAGCCGATTGCATCGCTCGCAGCTTATCTTTCAAGCAGCTTAAAAAAACTAACTACTTTTCAGGTCCCAAATTTCTGCTTAATGAGACAGAAGGTCAGCTGAACAGGGAATCTATCTTGGATTTTGTAATACATACCCTTCCGGTAAAGCAAGATTCTCCTGTTGGTGTTGTCCAGTCTTATCATGGTACTATAACTACAAAGATTGAGGAGCATACCGATGCTTTATCAAGATGTTCTAGCTACCATAAAGTTGTTTCTGTTTTCCGTAGAGTACTTATCTTTGTTAATAACTTGAAAATGAAACTAAAACTAAAGGATCCTGTTAAGTTTGGACATATTAGCTGTTTTGATATTAATCATAACTTCTTTGCAGAGGCTACAAAGATGGTAATAAGAAGAGATCAGCAGAAGCACTTCCCTGAAATTTTTGAATATTTTGAAA
Organism: Palaemon carinicauda; assembly: GCF_036898095.1. Lineage (NCBI taxonomy): Eukaryota > Metazoa > Arthropoda > Malacostraca > Decapoda > Palaemonidae > Palaemon > Palaemon carinicauda. Next base: position 17,248 of record NW_027169680.1, on the reverse strand, counting down.
CAAGAAACCTGTTGCTCAAAGATATCCCAAAGTTAGTTGGACAGCTCAATGTTTATGTGGATCAGGAAGGCCTGTTAAGGATACGTAGCAAAATGCAGAAACTGAAAGATGACCGAAGGATGCGATTTCCATTGCTAATTTCTAAGGATAGTTTACTAACTAAATATATTGTATTAGATTATCATGAATGTTTTTTACATGCTGGATGCTATAGGCTACTAGCTGAAGTACGTAAGATATTTTGGATACCTAGATTTTTTTCAGTAGTTAAAAGGATAATCCGCACATGTGTCATATGCCGTAGGTTCAATGAGAGGACAGTTAATCTTAATCAACACTGTTATAGAGATTTTAGGATTAATCCCCCAGAGATTCCTTTCCGCTATATTTTTGTAGATTACATGGGACCCTTCTTTGTACGTTCCAGTGGGAAAAAAGTAAAAGCATGGATAATATGTTTCACATGTACTTGGAGTAGAGCTATAAATCTGAAGGTGTGCATGGACTTGAGTGTTAAAGAGTATCTTAGAGCCTTCCAGCTTCATACATTTGAGTTTGGACTACCAAATTTGTGTATTTCCGATCAGGGATCTCAGTTAGTAGCAGGAGGCAACGTAATTCTAGATTATTTAAAAGACCCAGAAGTTAAACTCTATCTAGAAGAGAATGGTATAAAGAACCTTCAGTTTGAACAGTTTTTCAAAGGGAACTCGGCTCTTGGTTCAATGGTTGAAAGTTGTGTGAAACTTACTAAGAGATGCTTATTTGGAGCCATGAGAAATAATGTTTTAGATATAAGGGATTTTGAGTTTTTAATATGTCAGACTGTCCATTTATTGAATAGAAGGCCAATAGCTTTTAAAGAGGCATTAAGAGATACAGATATAAACAAATCACTTCCTGATCCCATAACACCAGAGTGTCTAATTAGGGGTTATGACCTTGTTTCAGTTAACCTAATTCCTGAGCTGCAAAGACATCCAGATCTAGAATTGGATGAGGACTATCTAGTTTCTCCTTGTGATAAAGTTAAAGAAAACTACACAAAACTGCGTAAAGTCAGAAGTCATTTGATTAACATTTATCATGAAGAATTTTTGGGCAACCTGACAAATCAAGCTGTAAATGCGAAAGACAGATTCAAACCTGTAAAACATACACTTCTTCAAAAGAATGTGGTTCTAATTAAAGAACCATATAGTAAGCCAAACCAATACCCAATGGGAATAGTCCATGATGTAGTTCTCAATGAGCTTGGGGAAGTTACTGGAGTTACCCTACTGAAAGGCAGAACTGGGGAACTTACTAAGAGACATTCATCTAATCTAATATTTCTTTTCAGACCTGATGTTTCTTCAAATGAAGATAAAGACAGTCCTAATTATGACTCAAATTATTCTAATTTGGCCAACAACCGCATTCTGGGAAAGCGTAAAGCGGCAAAGATTAGTGCTCTGAAGACCAGACAAATTTTACAGTAAAGTTTGTCTGTGTAGGCTTTTTTATTTATTATTGGTGATGGTAATTTAAATAATTTTGGCAAATATTAGAAAAAAAAAAATTCTGGTAATGTAAATACTTTTGGTATGTTTAAAAATTCAATCCTGTTTTTATTTCATAACAGGACTGAATGTTTTGGGGGGAGTGTGTTAAACATATTTTTTCTTTCCAACTTCAGAATCCTTGTATTCTCGTTTTCTTTATCTTGTTAAATATATTGTTTTTATCTTTTCTTTCCAACTTCAGAATCCTTGTATTCTCGTTTTCTTTATCTTGTTAAATATATTGTTTTTATCTTTTCTTTCCAACTTCAGAATCCTTGTATTCTCGTTTTCTTTATCCTGTTTATTTTTAGTACGAAAAAAGTACTTTGACTTTTTTCATAATCCTTGGTTTTCAACTCTCTTGGAAAATAAAAAGATCTCAAATGTAAATTTAAATAACTTATTATATTTAATATCTGTAAATACTTTGTGTGCTGGCATTTGAGACCATTTCATAGTATTTAGCCCTTCTTGAATTAGTTAACGAAGTTAACGAGTAGTGGTAAGAATTTTTACCAAGCAGTATCTGCCTAACCCTCCAAGGAAGCAGTTCTCTTGACTTAAGAGAATATGGATTAACTCGACCTTCGTTAGAAACTTGCCAACTAATGTGTGATCATTACTAATGAACTCTTTTCACTTGAAGGACTTTTATTGCTGTGAAATAATGAAGTGCTAAGTACCACCAGTTTCACCAAAGTGCA
>NW_027169679.1:190000-215000 GCF_036898095.1 Palaemon carinicauda | reverse complement strand
CTTAAAGGACATATAGTGGAGGCAAAACTCGTCCATGTAACGGGAAAAGAGTAAGCAAAAACTGTTGTTCTAGGGGACATTATGCCAAGCTATAACACAAGAGTAGGGAAACTGTCTATATGATTATATGGGTCGATTAATCTGACAATTACCAAGATGGATATTGATGTCAAATTGAAAAATTCTCACACAGAGAAGAATTGAAAAGTTATTCATATTGATATCAAACACTGATATATGGGACGAATGATCATAGACATGCAATTCGCTCTAAACCAAATAGTATAACACAGGAAATAGTTATAATGATTAGGAATGAAATTTTGTCAGTATCATTCTTATCACAAGGTTAATATAACATGGTTGAGCATCCATTGCTAATTAATTGAAACCTTAAAAAGTGAAAATTCATATTATTTCTAGATTTGCTCTGAATCTATAGGATTTCGAAGTCATGAAGATTGATGTAAACATCCCTAATCAACTTCTGTGCAATGCTCCATGCTGTGATGACAAATGACAATTGTTGAGCTGGGACAGTGCATCTTCTTGCCTGCAAATGTATGTGCATATACATGGTGCATATCATCAACTTCGACAACTCAATTAGGATTCAACACGATTGATGGCAATTTCATTGTTAGTATTGGGAGGTGGAAACGTAAAGAGCAAAATTTTGGCTGGTACGCCATATGAAACTTTTAATCACTGATGTGTGACCATTGGTTACCAATGACACTGAAATACTTTCATTCTTACCATATCGAAAGTAATATTCATTATCGCATCTAAGCCAGTAATCTCCATTATTTAAAAATACTTTTAGATTATAAGGCCAAAATTAACTGGGAAAGCTGCGAAAGTTTGTAGACATCTCGAAAATACTACAGATTACCAGAATGTTGAACAAGCAATTTAGGATGCTTTTTCAATCTCTGTCGAGGGATATCGTCAGACCTTTCGTAACAACATTAAGTTCACAACTCAAACCTATGTAGAATTCGCCTCAGAGAAATTAAGGGAGTTGAGGAAATGGGTAAAATTTGCTGCAGTCAGTACTTTTGCTGAATTAAAGAATTTGATTGTACTTGAAGAGTTTAGGCGAAAGCTTCCTTTGAACACTATGATTTATTTAGACGATAGGGAAGAAAAAGACTTGTTAAAGGCAGCTTCTCTAGCAGACACTTATCCTTTAATGCATAAATTTGATAACAGTAAGAGAACCGATCAGAATGTAAAACCATTTCCAGCTAAAAACTCTGAAACTCTGACTGATATGGCAAAAACGTCTAATGTTCGTTGTAGTTATTGTAAGAAAGACGGTCAAACAATTAAAAACTGTCCAAATCCTAAATGTAAGACTTCCTTGCCTTTTCGAAACCCATTTAACACTTTTCCTAACTATAAAGGTAAAATAGATGGTCAGATTAAGCCTGTCTCCCATATCCATTCTGAAAAGACTGTAAATATAATTGATGATTTTACTTTTGATGGAACTATAGCTTTGAACTCTGATGGGGATAAATATAAAGTCAGGATACTTCGTGACACAGATGCTTCGCAAAGTTTACTTTTGAGAAATGCTCTCCCAAATATTGAAGCTAACGTAACTAATGAACATGTTCTCGTGAAGGACCTTTCACAAATATCTAAAGTTCCCCTTGCTTGTTCATCTTGATTGTCCTATAAGGAAGGGTAATGTGCTGGTAGGCATAAGAGATATTGAATTTCCAGTAAAAGGTGTAACTTTATTATTTGCTAATGACCTTGCAGGACGTTTGGTAGTTCCCAATGTCATTGCAATGGAAAAACTTTTAGGTGAAAACATTGAACCTGATCCCGATTTCTCTGTAAATCCTTCTTGTGTTTTCACTCGTTGCTAGAAATCTAGTTCGGATGAATCTAAAGTCACTTCTGTAAATTTTGAAGCACAAAAGGTTATGAGTAGAGATAACATTATTAAAGCCCAAAAGCACGATATCACTATAAGTAGGCTTCATGACCAAGCGGTTTCTAGAAGTGAGATTAGCAAATCCCCATGGTTTTTAATTTGTATCTTATTTGTTAATGAGGTTTTACCATTCCCCTAAGAGATCTAGTGAAGACACCTGGAGAGAAAAGCGACAAATTGTGCTACCTTTTTGTGTTAGGAATTTTGTAATGAAAATAGCTCATGATACCTATGGAAGATATTTAGGAATTCATAAGATCTATTGTAAGATTTTGAATTGTTTCTTTTGGCCTAATATAAAAAAGGATGTTGCAAAATTTGTTCGCACTTGTCGTTTATGTCAGATATCAGGAAAACCTAAATAGGTAATACCCAAGGCACCTTTACAACCAATCTTAGTCCCTGATGAACATTTTAGCAATATAATTATAGATAACATTGGTCCTTTACCAAAAACCAAGAAAGATAATCAATACTTGCTCACTATAATATGTCCTACAACGCGATATCCTATTACCATCCGTCCTCATAACATTTCTGCTAAAAACATTGCTAATTCTTTTCTGAAAGCTTTCACGAATTTTGGTATGTCAAAAGAGATACAAAGTGATCGAGGTTCAAATTTCACCAGTGACCTTTTTGCCCAGGTACTTAAAGAACTAAATATTAAACAAACTTTCTTTGCTGCCTATCACCCAGAGTCTCAGGGTGCCCTCGAGCTCTGGCACCAAACTTTCAAGAGTATGCTTAGGAAATTTTGTGTTGTTAGTCAACTTGAGTGGGATGAGGACATTGATTTTCTATTATTTGCTATCAGGGAAGTTCCCTATGAGTCCCTTGGTTTTTCACCCAACGAGATGTTGTTTGGGAGGTCGGTTAGAGGACCTCTTTCAATAATTAAAGAGGAATGGTTGAACACCCCTTCGGAGTCTAGCCAAACCATTCAACAATATATGAATAAACTTAAAAGCACATTAATGCAGGTTAGGAAAATTGCTGGGGAGAAATTAATGGGTCAACAGATCTTAATGAAGAGAAACTTATAAAGCTTGTAAAGTCAGAAAATTTAAACCTAATGACTTTGTGTTAGCCTACCTTCCTGTCCCTGGTTCCCCTCTTAAAGCCAAGTTTTGTGGGCCCTATCCCATCATAAAAAATGTAAACAATATTACCTACATTATCAGAACACCAGATCGTAGAAAACCCACTCAGATCATTCATGTTAATTTACTCAATGCTTATCACTCTAGGGAAACTGGAAATGGTTCAAGTGAGACGGTTGTTAATCTTAATTTGAGGGTAGAGACACCAGGAGAGGACAATTCATTGGAAGACCTTAATGCTTCTTCCATGCCACAAACCAATACAGAGGTTCTAAATAACCTGGATCTATTCTTGAGCTACCTCTCTCCTTGGCAGTCGCAAGACTTAATGAATATAATCTCTAGCCATTCAATTCTTTTTAATGATTTTCCCAGGAAAAGTGATTTGCTGCTACATGACATCGAGCTGGTGCCTGGTACAACACCCATTCGTCAGCAGTCCTATCGTGTGGGTCCTAAGAAGAAGAGCAAAATGAAGGAGGAAGTCGAATATCTTCCCCGGCATGGTCTAGCAAGACCGAGTAAATCACCATGGGCTTCACCTTGCATCCTAGTTACAAAAGAGATTCTAGCGATGCGGGAGGTGGAGGGTTGCTACTCCAAGAGTCAGACGGTATACTTCACCCAGTCAGCTACACCTCCACTAAGTTCAAGCATCACTAGAAGTCCTACAGCACCATTGAGAAGAAAGCACTTAGTTTGGTACTCGCCCTGCAAAAATATGAATGCTACTTACTAGGTGCTGCTGAGGGACTAGTCTTCACGACTACAACCACTTGACCTTCCTCGACAAGATTAAGTCCCACAACCAACATCTACCACATCAGAGGAACCGAGAAAATCATGGCAGATGACTTATCGTGACTGCCTCGTTAACATGATACTTCCTTTGCCAGTCTACAGTATCGTCCGTCTTCGCCTCATTGGCCTCTTTTTCTACGAGCCACTCTGTTGGGCTCTTCTTTTAAGGGGGAGGTGTCACCCATCTGCCAGATTGGCATCTAAATTTTGTATATAGGTCATAATTTTCATTTTTTTTTGGGGGGGGAAATGTACAGTTCATACCTGTACCTGATTTTAAGATCCTTGGCTGTATCTTTAGTTATCCCGTTTTCAGAGTGCTTTTGTCTGCCCCGCCTTTAAGTTTTCTTCGGACCACCTATTTCATGCATAGTTAGTCTCACCTGGTCCTCTACTGTGATAAGTGTCCTATTGGAGTAGCTGTCTTTTTATTCTTCAGTTTTTGTATTTTATTAATGTTCTTTTATATAAATCTTGAGTGAACCTTAGTGAAACTGATAACATAACTTATATTTGAAATTATTTTATTAAGGTTTATTGATTTGGGTATTTGTGCGGAGCGGGATTGTTTGAGTGTTTCCTGGATTATGTAGTAAGAAAGGGATTGACTTAAATATGTAAATTGTTTCAATAATAAATATTAAAGTGTTAATTTTTGTTCTGTTTGGTAATTAAACCCTTCATTACTTATTATGTGACCTATGGAAGAACTTTTTTTTCTTTGAACCTTGGCCATAAGCCGTCACAATATATATATATATATATTATATATACATACCTATATATATATATATATATATATATATTTTATTCATATTTATATTTATAACTACATGTATATTAATATTTATATGTATATTTATATGTATATATATATATATATATATATATTTATATATTTATATGTATATTTATATATATATATATATATATATATATGATAACTGACATAGGTTTGATGCCTTTGTAATTAAATTAATTTATAATGAAATGACAGGGTAGGACTTCAAAATGTTTTGGATATTATCCCACTATCCCACTATCCCACTATCCTTATTAATGGGTACTTTACTTGAGCCAAATTTTACATACCGTACATGGTTATAACACATTCAGTATGTCTCACTTTCTCAATACCTCCTCAGTTATATATATATATATATATATATATGTATATATATATATATATATATATATAGGTGTGTGTGATGCATGCCTCAACGCCTTCATGAATCCCGAATCGCCGGTCTCATGGAGCCTACTCACTGCTTGGACTAAAACTGGCCCTCGCAAAGCCATGTGAAATAAGACCAAAGACTGAAACACGAAGGAGTTTGAATGGCCAGAATCCTTTTTTTTTTTTCTCTCTATAAATCCTTCTATATCACCTCATTCTGTCACTCGATTTTTCTACCCATTTTACCTGACACCATATTTATTTTTTGAAAATGTATCAATATGTCTCATAATTTATTATTTATAATAGCTCAATAACATTTAAATAATACAAAAAAATCCTAACATTTACCTTTCTCATAAACCCATTTTTGTCTTACGCTGCGTTATTTACAACGTCCCCGTGATATTTCATGTAAGACCCTCCGAAATAATCATCTTTCCTACCTTCCGTTACTTAAGACGATGTCCATGTAACATTTTCATAAGACATGAAAATCAAAACAAAAAAAATTTCCTACTCACTTGAATAAATTAAACAATCTATGCATGGAGTTCGGCTACCAAGTTTTCCTCTACTTGCTCTAATTGCTCTACTTGCTTAAATAAATCAAATCACATTTATCTTACATTCTGATTCTTATGATGTCCTAGTACTATTTATATTAGATATGAAAATGGAAAAAAACTTTTACTCTATTCACTAAATATATCAAACCGCTAATATCTTCCACTCCTTAATTTTCAATGTCTCAGTAACATTTATTTGACATAAAATTAAAAAGGCATCTTTAGCTCTATTCGCTTAAATAAACTAAACAATTTTTCTCTTATATCCCGTTTCTTGTAATGCCCCAATAACATTTATATGAGGTATTGGGGTAGGAAACCATTACTTTGCTCACATTTCATAAAATAAAACGTGTTTTTGTACGCTCAGTTGTTTTATAATGCCCGTGTCCTAAGAAACCATGGGTGAAAAAAAAAATAAGAAATATAATTAGCATTCTAATCTTTTCCCTACTCACGCTCTACGTTAAGAATAATATTGATATATTTTTTTCTGATAATGTTTGTATAATATACAGTAAAGGTGATAAAAAATGTTCTTTCTCATATACGTGTAAGTAAAATGTAGTTGCCGATAAAGTCAACGCACGTGAAAAATAAAATATAACTAAAGTGTATTGTTTTCTCTCCTCTGATTGAGAGTAGTCTCAGCGTAAACCTGCCTTGCTAAAAACTGAAGTTTCCTACCTCATGTACCACGTACCCTAACTCACGGCCTAAACTTAATTAACCCTGCGTTATCCCTACAGCCTTCAGTCACTTGTCCAGTGACTTGCTGCTCAACCCTTAAAACTAAACCTAAATTTAACCATACTAGACTAGCAGAATGGGGACCAAACGTGGTTTTAGGGTACCCACAAAGTTTTTTTGCGGATTATATATCCTTGAGACATGCTGATTCAGAATCCCCTTGATGCCACCTTGGCACCCTTGAGCATTTTGCATAATATGCTAATTAAGTTGGCCATTATGAAAATTTTGTTTTTAGGGTATAACTTTTTTATGTGACCAGATACAAGGGAGATCATGATGTTTACCCCCAGGTTTAGAGGGTCTCTGATTCTGATGATACCATTTTTAACAGGATTACTAATTTGCATATGCATGTTATGCTAATTAGGTGATGGGAATTACCCAAATTCGGTATTTTGGCTAAAGCTTGCATATGTTGCCATTAAGAGGGTAATTTCTATGCCTTTCCTAATGTTAATGGGTCTCAGATTCTACTTTTGCCATTATTAGTGCCGTTTTTTGCATATATTTGCATTCCATATGGATTTGCATATGCATAAATTTAGTGTAAATGGTTGAAATTTCCGACTTATGGCAAAATATAACAATGATACATGTAACATTTCCCTGATTGCACTAATTAGTCCCAGACTGCTACACAGACCTCCAGGATGATGAACTATAGTCATTTGCATAAACTGCATATATTATGCTAATTAGCAGTCATAATGTCTTTAGTTACTCAGTTTAGCAAGTCATTGTCCTCTCCACCACTTTGATAGTCCTCCCCTTCATCAGCCTCATCGTTTTGCTTGTTGTATGTATTTCGAAAGTTTGATTCTCCACGACATGCACAGAAAAATTTGCAAGGCAAGTGTCCACTGTTACAGCCACACCTCTGAGAACTAAATGGTTCATTGGTTGAACACCCACAATGAAGCATCTCTAATACCTCAGGAGGTGCTAGGGCAACGTCTGGTGGGAGAGTCTTTGGGATCAGTGTTTTGGTGCTTTCTTCACGAGACCACCCATAGTCAGTAGGCTCAAACGATGGAGGGTCCGGCAGGGGTGCCGATTTCCATACTGCCGTTTGAACATGGGCACGCAAGACATTTTCTCTAAATGCCTCAGTTGTGTGTGGGATGGTCTTTCAGGCTGGGGCGGCTGTAATGTTCTTCTTGCCCATGTTTTTTTACCATAGTTCAACGCGAGCCTTTGACAAGTCATCCCTCTCCTTGCTGCCATAGCATGCAGAAATGAACTTTGTAGCTTCTGCCATTACTTTATCCAATGATGAGTCAAGATCCCCCAGATATTGGAAAGCGTGTCCTTGCTTCACCAGCTTGTTTATCATAGTTCCCTTTCCAATGCCCTGAAGCTTGGCAACGGTATCGCACCCAGTAAGCGCAGGGGCCGCCAAAAGATTTGGCACTATTGCTGCATGTTTTTTCACTGTGGCCTGTATGTCAACTGAGATCCACTCACAGCTTGTGTCTTCCATGATCAGGGCACAGTTCAACTTTTCCTGGCTACAAAAATGCACTAAGAGAACAAAGACGTCTGTGTCATCACAAATGACTTTTATTGTCTTTACACTATCCATTTGGGCAATTTGCAGTATCTGATAGATCATAGTGACGTCAGCTTCTTCATGGGTAGTTCTGAGGTCCCTGCGATGAATCTGATAACTGCAGAGCAGTTCAATTGGAATTGGGTCCCGACCACACACAACTATCTTATCAATATGCAAAGACAATAGAATAGAAAGGACTGATAATCAGAGTCCCTGAAATATGTGGTAGGCACCAAAATACAATTTTATTCGGTGAAGTAAGCATACTCTAGTTAATACCAATTTGGGTTATTACCGTCACCTAATTAGCATAACATGCATATGCAAATTAGTAATCATGTTAAAAATGGTATCATCAGAATCAGAGACTCTCTAAACCTGGGGGTAGACATCATGATCTCCCTTGTGTCTGGTCAAATAAAAAAGTTATACCCTAGAAATAAAATTTTCATAATGGCCGACTTAATTAGCATATTATGCAAAATGCTCAAGGGTGCCAAGGTGGCATCAAGTGGATACTGAATCAGCATGTCTCAAAGTTATATAATCTGCAAAAAAACGTTGTGGGTACCCTAAAACCACGTTCACCCAAAAAAGGGCTCCATTCTGCTAGACTATACTGGTCATAATCGCCTCTCTGACTACATATTCGGTGATTTGCGGCTCAACCCTTAAAACCTCACTCTGAGTACTATAACATTCGAGATTCTGACAGCCACCAATTGCATATTCGGTTATTTACTGCTCAACGTCTAAAATTCCGCCTTTATTTAATTACTATGGCGATTATCATATCCCCTAATCATGTATTGTGAGTTTTGCTGTTCAACGCTTAAAACCTCAGCCTAAATACCTAGCCACGCCACCTGGACGGCTGCACAACCCTCTAAACTTAACTCTGTCAGCTCAGAACGCCGACCCGTCAAAAGTATGGCAGCCTCGGCTGCCAACCAGCTCTAAAATATATAACCAGTTGTCATGGTGCATTGACCACCCAATGACCAGAGCGCCAGAACGGCCACCAAACACTGTGAGTTAAACGGAGTCAGCTCACAGCGCTGACCCGCCAATAATTGGCCCACCTCAGCAGTCAAGCAGCTCTCAACTATTTAACAAGGTGCCACATTATTTTGATCACATGGCGCCCAGACTGCCTGGTTGGCCACCTAGCCCTAAATATACTAATCAACTGCTTCGCCGCAAAGATCCTCGGTCAGTCAGATTACTACGACAGCCAGCCAGACCTCTGCTCCACCTAGGTACCATGTAGCTTTGCAAGTTTAGTACCTCTGGTAGGAAGCATACTCTTCTGAAGGAAGAGGTCTAGAATCTTCTAAGTCTCTCTCTACCCTTGTCCTTAGTATCCTCCTCCTGTTGGTAAGATAATTGAAATTCTACCGAGATCCCAACGAAATCTAGAACTCTTGTGAATTATCACATGATAAGTATTGAATTTATTTATATTGAATCATCAACTATTCTATAGTAACCTTATGATAAGTATACTACCAACAAAATTATATTCTTAATCATTATAACTATTAACTGTTTATTATTCAGTTTAGACCGAAGTCCTTGTCTATACCCTTAGGTCCCAATTATCAGCATTTGGTATCAAAATTAACTTTTCAATAATTTTCTTTTTAGTTATGTTGCACTTTGATATCATTATTCGTATTGCTAAGTAACACATAAATCCAAGGCACCACAATCATAGAGATTGCTTTCCTTTATGATTTTCAGCTCTTTAAATCTCAACGGAGAGTTTACTCAATACTTTCCACTACATGGGCGGGGATTTTGTCCTTGGCTTCTGAAATTTGACCGCCCTGAAAGCCCTGAAAACATATCCCTTGCTCTATGGATTAGCTACCCGCTATTGTTTAAATGAAATTTCTACGATCTTTGAAAGCCAAACCCTCTTGACTAATATTAATATATATAGATTTATTACCATGACCTTTCCCCATCCCAGATTAGCTAAGTATTATACTTGTCCTCGAACAGAGGGATTGAAATCCAGCCTTAAAACTTTCTTAATTTGTAAACGGATAGGCATTCGTTTAACAGCTGTGCTCCTTCGGCATAAATTTATTAATCCTTCAGGTTCAAATTTTAGAGCTACCCTCTCCTAGCCATTTTACTCAATTGCGTTCACTCATTCCAGATGGGACGCTATTTTGTCCCCAACTTCACTCTGCCAAATTATGGATGGAGGGCCTCGACACCGAGCATGCCTGCCTCTTTCAAACCATAGATAGATCCAAACTACTGCTACGAACACAGAACAACTTTGATCATAAAAGAGAACCCATTGATCAACAGTGTGCAGTGACTCCAAAATCTATCTTATCACAACCCGTTTTTAGTTGTAACCTATTTTCTGTGAAAATTCTAACTTTTATCAATAAGAATAATGTTAACTAATCTGTGCATTTCCTGCCCTAACTGAAGAAAACTACTGAGGAACCTATTTGAATTCTCTAAATGAAACCCCGTTCTATTACCAGTATCTCTACGGGTAATTAGAGATTGGTCCTTTGACATCTACCTCCCCAACCCATTTCAGCGATGCTGATCAATCACATTTGAAGGACATATGGTTTACATGTTAGAATGTGCTCGGTGATTTACGTACTGATATACTTAGTGTACCTCTTTCGATTGTGGGGTAGAAACATATCCACTACAAGAACTATCCAAAACAAGAAACAAACGAAAAACCCAGGATATTCATAAACTTAATGAAAAAAAATACTAAGGAAACGCTAAAGAAAAGAAAAATAATAAAATTGATAAAAAGTAGACTTGGAACAGAGCACTAACAGATGTTATCTGTAAACGATAAAATTGGAAATGTAATTAACGATAAAGGTTGAGTGATAAATGTTCCAGAGGATTACTAAACAATGCTATAATGTAGGGATATGGGAGCTAAATTTGCTAAAAGAAATAATAAAACATATGAATTGGTACATAGCATAACAATAGGAGAAGTAAAGAAAACATTGAAAGGCAGGAAACGAGGCTAATCAGCAGGAAAAGATGGCTTAAAATCCATTTAATAATAGATGGAGGAGGTTTCATAGCAAATAAAATTCCCTGAACTTTACACCAATTATCTGCAATAAGGCTCGATACGTACGAGCTGGAAATACTTTATCATTATACAAATTTACAAATACGGAGACAAACGACACGTAAAAAATTACCACCCTATAAATTTACTCTCCATAATATATATACTCTTTACAAAAATCACATTATGCTTATTAGAAGGACAGCTAGATTTTTCAACCAAGATAGTAAGTAGGCTTTAGAAGTGGGTATTCAAAAAGTGATCATATCTTTATAATTAACCAACTGATGGAAAATCAACCGAGTATGACAAACCGCTGTGTATGGCATTTAGAGCCTATAAGAATTTTTTTGATTCTGTGAAAAACTTAGTAGCAATAAAAACCCTTGAAAAAATTATAAATAGATTAATCTTTTGTTAAAATTCTCAGATATATCTATATAGGAAATAGAACTATCCTAAAATTACAAATATAGTGAGACAATTTCGGTTGAGAAAGCAATTAGACAAGGTGACCGCATTTCTCCGTAACTATGCACAGCATGCCTAGATGTTTTCAGGAATTTAGATTGGGAAAACTTAGGAATAGCTATTTTTGGAGAATACCTTCACAACTTGAGATTTGCGGATGACATAGTTGTGTTTACTGAAACAATGGAAGAATTATAAAAGATGATAGATGTGAATAGAAAAAGCAGAGAACGAAAATCTGTAAAACTCCAATAATATCCAAGGGAAATACAAAGAGACAGTAAATAATAGTTATGAACAATCCAATAGAGCTTGTTATTTTTTTACGTAGCTAAGATAGAGTAAGTTTTTCCACAGGATATGAAACCGAAATTAAAAGAAGGATAAGCTTTGGATGGAAAAAATTTTCTACACAAAATTATATTACAAAAATCTAAATGCTACATAATCTAAAGGCAAAGTTATTTTTGAGATAGCCCTACCAGTATCAACTTATGCATCAGAAACTTTGAGAGTCACCAAAGCCTTAGAACAAAAGCTAGCTGTAACTCAAAGAGTCCTTGGAAGAATATAATGAATAACAGTTAAAGAAAGAAAAAGAGCTGCATGGACCAGCGAGCAAACTAAAGTAGAAGATATTATAGCAACATGTAAGTAAAAAAAAAAAAATGGTCATGGGGAAGACATATAATGAGACTGACAGACATTAGATGTATATTAAGAATAACAAAATAGGTTCCTAAAGATTAAAAATTAAGCAAGGGTAGGGCGAGAATACGATATATTGACGAGGTCAGAAAGTTTGCAGGTGTGGACTGGCACAGATAGACCATAAAGAGAAGAAAGTGGAAGGACATGTCCGAGGCCTTTTTTTGCTGTGGGTTATAGTATATATATATATATATATATATATATATATATATATATATATATATATATATATATATATATATATATATATATATGTATATATATATATATATATATATATATATATATATATATATATATATATATATATATATATATATATATATATATATATATATATATATATATATATATATACCATTATAAACTCCAGGATAACTTATATATACTGTTAGAGTGTGAAAAAATTCTCAATTAAATTTATCCTTAAAAGTAAGGGTTGATTAGTTATAAATCAAACCCCAAGAGTATCATGATATTTTTGCATTTTTCACTTGAATTGAATTATACGGTATTACATGGAATTATTAGTGTAAAAGATATCATGTACACAAACTCAAGTTACATTTATTTGGATGCAATTGATATCCCTCGTCCAACGTAAAAAAAAAAAAAAAAAAAAAAAAAAAAAAAAAAAAAAAAAAAAAAAAAAAAAAAAAAAAGTTTATCAATTTGTATTCTGGATTTTGAACCATCAACATAAGTTAGTTAGCATACATTGAGTAGGAAATAACTGATGCACGGAAAAAGATTAATCGTAATCAGTAGTTAGTGGCACGAAAGACAGAAAGCATACAGGAAAGAAAACAGCATAATGAAAAGAAGATAGTATTGTCCATCCATTCAGATAAGATATCGTTTTCTATTTACCAACAGTTTATCCGCATGTCTTGTCAATACTGAATGGAATTTAATCCATGAGAGTCAAGTATATTGATACGTAAATTATGTTCCTTAATGCTGTTGGGCCACAAGTCTTTCCAATGAAGCGTGTTCGGTTAATTTTCAGTGATATTGTGTGCTTAATGGGTCTGAATCTGAAGTCTAACGTAGGGATATAGGAATAAACTGAGAAACAAACAATTTTCTCGATTTGATAGAAGTTAGGTATTGGTTTTTTTATCGTTTGCTGTAATTGAACAGTGCAAAATTTTTCAGAGAGTTTCCTTTATTTGAAAATTAATAAAGTAACAAGAGCTATAAAGTTTTATTTTTTTTTAACTATGGGAAGTAATATAGTAAAGCAGACAATGTTCAGCAAATAATTGCTTTATTAACCTTTTTCTTCGGTTTCAAACTACGATTATAAGAGCTTAATTACAGATATGACATGTCAGAATATATATGGATTTGGGAACTAATACTACTCACTAAGGAAAAATCGGGGACATGTAAATTTTTCTTATCGAAATCAGCAGCTAGTTACAAAGAAGAAAGGGGTCCTATCATTTATAGAGGATAGAAAAAAAAACATGAATACATTGCATATTATTTTTCTCTCATAAATAGGATATAGCTCACCGCTTATTACCACTTTATACGTAAATATGGTCATTGCTGCATGTAATGCACTCCATTTAGCTTAGAATCTTAGCACTTGCACTATGTTCCAGGATATTGGTGTCCCTGAAGTCATTTCCACGAAGTGTATTTGGCACATTTGCAGTAATATTACGTACTGAATCCGTTCGTATTTCAAAGTGAACTGGGAGAAATTTGGAGTGAATTAAAATTGACATACGTTGCAAGATCATCTAGAATACCAGTGTGGCCTAGATTTTTTTTTTATCGTTGCAGTTGTAAAACAACAAAATATTATTTGTATTGCATTTGCACTACAAGATAATTACTAAACATATGAAAACGTTATCTTAAATATCAGAAAGGTTTAAGAAGTTAAAATATATATATTTTGGTGGCGAAGGCTTACTCTCTGCTGAGGGCTCTCTAGATTATTTATGTCTTTACTTGTTTTTGAGGAATTTTATCACAAAAAACTGTCTTCCCAAATTTGAACAAACTGAGTAATCAGGTTAGGTATGATTTAACAATAAAATGACAGAAATGTTGAGTTAATGAACAATACCTTGTTAGTTATTTTTTTCTCTTACTTGTGAATAACATTATACAAAAATTTATCAACCAATTTCAACAAAACATTTTGGTTATAATAAAAAACTAGAAGTTTCATATTTCTCCTAACTCCATTTTGTGCTTTTACTTCCTTGTATTTTCTTCGAAACTTAATGAAGTGGTTCTTGGGTTATACCCGATAAATTCTCAGTTTTTTTGAAATTCGTTTGTAGTTTTTGCATTACGTTGTTCATAAACAAAAGCTCATTAAACCAAGTAAATATTAGCCATTTACTTAACATTTAGATTTATTTCAAAGTACTGTTGTGTACTCATACTTGATATACTTTATTCAAAACGTTATAAATTCATCCTTGAGTCCCACCAAAGATGACTATAAAGTTTGTGGAATATCGGTAGCGTGGTTTTTGTGTAAGATTGTACACAAACAGACAAACAGAGAGGTGAGAACACATACCATTCGCAAATTCCTTGATTTTGCCGAATATTTTACGCAGGGTAGTTATCCACCACTCTATATGTTGCTTACTTATTAGCAACTTAAAATAATAGAAATATATATATATATATATATATATATATATATATATATATATATATATATATATATATATATATATATATATATATATATATATATATATATATATATATATATATATATATATATATATTCGTGAAGAACATTTCGCAAAATCTACTGAACCAAAATAAGCCAAATGTAGCAGTTGCAAATGCATGCCCTCCAATGAGAGCCTCTCTAGTTACTCATGCAATTATATCTTTCTGATACTCTCCAAAGTTTCACTTAAGGATAAAAGGTATTTTGAAATTTTGTCTTTTTATCTTAGGATGATAATGACATGAATAAGTAAGTAGATTGACAAGGTAACCACATACCCGTTGAGACACTACCGGTACCGAGTTATTAGGTCCTATTACTGGCTAGACAGTAATTCATTGGATCCATCTCTCTCGTTACGACTCACTTGCCTTTACCCACACAATCAAAATCATAGCCTATTTTTTTCCTCATTCTCCTCCGTCCATATACACCTAGCAACACAGATAAACATCCAAAAAAAGTTCCTACGCTCTTCTACACTGTAATTGTTCAGTGGCTACTTTGCTATTGGTATGTGTAGAAGTCACTTTTTAGCTCTGATGAGTAGCTCTTCTAGGAAAAGGGCACTAACAAATCAAACCACTGTTGTCTATTCATGGGTAGTACCATACCCTGTGTACCATGGTCTTCCGCTGTCTTGGGCATGGTGTGTCGTGATTTTTTACACACAAACAAAAACACAAGTGCGCATATACAATCACACACACACAAACACACACACATACACAGATATATATATATATATATATATATATATATATATATATATATATATATATATATATATATATATATATATATATATATATATATATATATATATATATATATATATATATATATATATATACACACATACACAGATATATAAACATATATATATATATATATATATATATATATATATATATATATATATATATATATATATATATATATATATATATATATATATATATATATATATATATATATATATATATATATATATATATATATATATATATATCGTTCCCATGTTAACTGCTAATAGATTTGGTCAAAATGAAAACATGTAGCGATTCCATTTATCCAGATGATAGAACTCAATTGACCTTGTTTTATTCTATAGCATCTCCAATAAAGTATACAAGTACACTTATTTCCTTAATTTTTGTGCGTCATTCTGACTATTTAGAAATAGAATATTTCAAAAATTATCGAGTTAATATATCAAAATACATAACAAAACGTTAATCTTAAAATCAAAGACAATTATTTTTCCACGCCCTTCTGAGGATTTAAAATATCAAAGGATTAAGTAGATTGCATATTTTTTTTTTAACTACTTAGTGATATTTCTTACTTTCCCTTTGTGATAAAACTTCCCATATTTCCCCCTCTTCCCTCTGAGCTCAATGTTTTTCTTAGGAATAATGTCCTAAATAAAGGAAAGAAAAATAGAATAATTGTTCATTCTGTTGCATCCTTTACAAAACAAAAACGCCTGTGTTGATGGCCCTCTACAAACAAAATGGGACCCAAAATTGACTCAAACTCATATTGTTAAACACAATATAGGTCAACTCAGAAATCTATAGTGTTCTTTTCATACCAACAAGAAACGTTTTTTCATAAAAGAAACAAGGTTGGATTTTATGCTTGAATTTTATTATAATTCATAGATCATGGTAGAAAAACGAAAATACCTGGTTTATCTGCTTAGAATATAGACGATGAAGAACTAGGGTATTCCAATACAGAAGAGAAATTTTGATATAATTTTTTCATGTCCAGTCTTTAAAGGGTTGGTTTTCAACGAATTCACTTATGGCAGAAATACGCCTAGAATTTATCGTACTTAATTGATTAACAATATTCTTAAAGTATATTTCAACCAAGAATCCAACTGAAATACCCAAAGATTCATGATATACTTTCATGAGTTTTTCTTGTCATTGTAAGAGTTGGAAGATACATACATATATATGTAAGTATATATATATATATATATATATATATATATATATATATATATATATATATATATATATATATAGATATATATATATATATATATATATATATATATATATATATATATATATATATATATCTATATATATATATATATATATATATATATATATATATATATATATATATATATATGTATATATATATATATATATATATATATATATATATATATATATATATATATATATATATATATATATATATATATATATATATATATATATATATATATCTATATATATATATATATATATATATATATATATATATATATCTATATATATATATATATATAGATAGATATATATATATGTGTGTATATATATATCCATATATATATTTATATATGTATATATATAACTTATAAATCTATATATATATATATATATATATATATATATATATATATATATACATGAATATATATATATATATATATATATATATATATATATATATATATATATATATATATATATATATATATATATATATATATATATATATATATATATATATACATATATATATATATATATATATATATATATATATATATATATATATATATATGTATATATATATTTTTTTTGGGGGGGGGGCTCAAGCCATGTCATCCTGATGGAAGTTCCTATAGGGTAGCTTCCTAGGGTATATTACAACTACGGCGATATTCCCAGAGAATTTACCTTAAGGTACCAGAATTCTAACTCCTGGAGCAAATATCCCTCCTGAAAGGGATATCGCGACATATCAGAGGACGTATTCTTGACACGCCACATGGCAATCTGCATCCCGAACAGAGATTTCGTCTCCCAGGGGGCAATTGGCAAGAAACGAATTCGGGAAAGAAAAAGGGGGAGCCGCTCCCAAGGCTCCCTATCTCTTGTTTCGTAAGCGCGCCTGGCGCCAATCCTGGCGCCATTTGTATTCCTTTTTGCGTAGCTTAACAACTCGGTGTTTTTTCCTGTATTTCTCGCAAATCTTGGATTTATTCTGCTTTTCATGGCTTCTCCATCTTCGTCGGCCTCTGATAAGTTGAGTACCATGTCTTTTATGTATAAATGTATGCTCTTGGTAAATTTTTGAGTGATTAATAGGTTTAATCTTTGCTACAAGAGCCGTAGCCTACCGGAGGCGTCATGGACGCTATCGCTCGCTAGGTATAAGTTTAGTTAGTCAGAGCGACATTCCTGGTTGTTTTGCTTTAATAAATTTTAGCTATTTAGCATTACATAAGATTTCCTTTCATGCTTAGTATTATTTTGGCGAAGTATTCGCCATTCTGGCCTACGCTAGGCCATGTAGCCTAGTCGTTTGGTCCTAGTACTTCATGCATGGTTTTGGTTTTTCCGAGTGTATTAAAATTTTATTGAAGCTTTAGGCTATGTTTTATACATTTAGGATTTTGTGGAATATTTCCAAGATAGTATACGAGTGAGTTTCGGTGATTTAGGTAATCGATTCTCTTGGTGCCTAGGCTAAGTTGCTTATGGAGCCTTAGTATACTTTCTCATACTCCCCAGTTGCTTTCTTTTCTTCGGAGAAGGTATGCAATCCCTTTCTCTCTGTTTAAGCCTTGGGCTTATCCCTAAGTGGTTTTTTCCGAATTAATTTTCGATAAAACTATACTGGGGTGTTACTGTACCTTTCTGTTCCAGTAAGTCTGGTTCAAAGAGGGACAGAACAACAGAGTTTTTTAGTCTGAGTCTGTGTTTGTCTGGCTTGGGGTAGAGTCTCCCTCGCTGGCCTGATACAGACAAAGGTGGCTTAGCCTCCTTAGGTCACTACCGAAGGTTTCTGTGGATATGATTCCTTCTTTTGTGATCTACCAGACTAGTCCTTGTTGCTGTTCTCGGGGGAGGATAAGTTTCTTTCCTTGGGAGTAGCAACACCTTCCTTGCTTTGGTGCTCTGGGAGCTGGCAAGTATTGCTGGCCTCCCCCCTTGGATCTCCCTTAGGCTGAGATAAGTTTCTTGGCTGCGGGGGATCAGTCACTAAAGCAAGGTTGGTAGGACCCTCTTTTGTCCCTTCCCCCACTATCTCCGTAATGGCCTAGCCATTACAGTACTGTACGTCGTTCTACATCTGGACCTAGATTAGGTTAGGATGTGGAATTGACTCAGCCCCTTGCCGGCCGGCAGAGCTGCCGGCCGGCAAGGGTCTTATATTTTGAGTGCTGCCCGGACCTCCCTTGGTCCCTCATCCATGCCTGACTCTAGAGCCAGACGGTATTGGTCAGGAAGCCTGAATTAGATTCTCCCCTTCCTTATATGCACTCTTTCGGATTGCCGGGCTTGGAGGCAGTGTACACTCTTATCCCGGCATCCATCCTATTTTTCTGGTGTAGTCCTCTGCTTCTTTTGCTGCCGGCCGGCATCGGTCCAGTACCTTTGCCGGCCGGCTAATGTCAGCCCTTGTCTGCCGGTCACCAAGAGTGTGGCCGGCAGCTAGGTACTACCTTGTGTAGTTGCCGGCCGGCAGCCATTGCCGGCCGGCACATGCATTTGAACCAGAGTTCTGCCGCCTTATAGCTGTTAAGTAGTATACTTTGAAGCTAGATATGGTGTGTGCTGGCCGGCAAGTGCCGGCCGGCACGTAACCTCCTATACTGTACCAGTATTCTTCAGTATAACATATACTGTAAGAAGAAAACTATATTATGGGTTTTGGTACAGCACTGTGTGTTCTAACACTTTTGTGTTTTCTTGCAGAGTCCTTTGCTGTTGCCCTACAGATAGGAAAGTGAGTTCTTTCCTGTCTATTTTCCAGGATTTTAAAATCATTGCTTAGGTGTGAGCTCCACCTGTTTCCTCTGGAAACTTTGCATTGGTTACTCTAGAAGAGATTAACCATTTGATTTTATTATCTGGAAGGCTGCAACAATGGGTTGTGAAGGAAACACAAGTGTGTGTTTTTCCTTTATGAATTTTTATGCTATACTATGCATACCCAGTGATACATAGTTCACTTGATACTCATGGAAATTTCTTCTCTTTACAGAAGGACCCTCCGAAGTGCGGAAGTGTTTTCTGCAACGTCCGCAGCAAGAACCTCTGCGGACATGAGTTTTGTAGGACACACGCAGCATGCGCTGTCTCCAAGGAGTATCTCCAGTATTGGGACCCTCAGGTATGTACTGTTTGCACTAACCTGATTACTGAGGCCTTTGATTCCCCTAGGACGGCGGAATCAAGGGATATAGTAAGGGAGAAGCTTCGTACTTGGGTAAGGGGCTTCCAAAAGAACACCTCTGGCCCTTATCTTCCAAGTGAGATGATGAGGGCGTATCTTTGACCTAAGGCATCAGCTGATGCAGTGATTCCCCAGCCTCAAGAGGAGATCCCCCAAGTTTAGATCCAGGTGGATGCTGAAGTCTCGGTCGCTATGCAAGACATCCAGTTAGATGACAGGATGTCTGTCGTGGACGAGCGTCTGAAGGAAGACCCCCTGGCAGAAGCCCAGGGTGAAGTTCAAGCCCCAGACGTTGTAAAGGAAGAGGTCGACGAGGTGTCGGCTACTCCGGTTCAGATCCCGGAGCGTATTCCCTCAACATCGGCCGGTCTCCCAGTAGAGCTGGGACAGGCCCTCTCCTCCATTGTTGGAATGATCCAACAGATGCAGAAGGAGAATCAGGAGAAGGCGGCTGCAATGGAACTGCGGATGCAGAGCCTTGCAGAATCACATGGGCCCCAGAAGAGGTTCAATGTGAAAAACCTTCCCTTTTGCTCAGATGCTAAACCATGTGTCTGGCTGAGGAAGGAACCAGCTTCAAAGGAGGAGACAGAGCCGAAGGAAGTCATAGTGATGGACCATACTAAGGCTCAAGCTCTGCTTTCATCCTCTTTGAAAGAGAGGGGCTTCTCTATCTCAAAGACAGCTGCATTGAGCAAGAAGCTCCCTTCCTTTGTGTACTCTCCTGCAAGACCCTTCCCCTTTTTACAGAAAGGGTTTGCGGCTGTACTAAAAGCAGTCGAGACCGACAAGCCTTGCCCCTCCCTGGAGGAGTGTAAACCCTTGTCGCTGGCCCTACCTATGGACCACAAAGACGGGAAAGACGTCAATCTTACGTTCTCAGTTGGGAAGTTGGAGGCTGATATCGCCGGACGTCAGTTCGGCGGGGACCTCCCTAAGCTGTCTGACTTTCTCTTGCAGAGAGAGTTCGAGACAAAAGAAAGACTGGCTGCCTCAATGTCTCTTCAGACTACTCTTGAGACGATGGCAAGTGACCCCAAGGTCCATGAACTGTTCATGGTGGTCTCCAAGACTCATCTGACCACAGTGACGAAGGACCTTTATGGCTTCGTCAAGGCGAGGAGAGCTTGTAGGGAGTTCGTGTTAACCTCGGCTACGGTGAGGCACGAGCCTGTAGGGAGTTCGTGTTCACCTCGGCTACGATGAGGCACGAGCCAAGGAAACTAATCTCCTCCAATATTTGGGGCAAAGACCTTTTCCCTACCGATTTGGTCAAAGAAGTAGTTGATAAGGCCGCCATGGAGAATAGAAACCTTCTCCGGAAGTGGGGCCTGGCTATCAAAAGAAAGTCTTCGCCGGATGAGGGTCCTCAACCGAAGAGGAAGACTATGAAGACTAGGCTACCGTCTCGGCCAGCCAAGCCTGCTAAACAGCAACTGCAATTGCCATTGCCTCCAGTGCCCCAGATCGTGGCACAAACCCCGACCACTTTTCAGTGGGTACCCCAGGCCGTGTCGACACAGTCCACGGCATTCACCCCATCGTTCGAAGGGCAGTCTACTTCCTTTCGAGCAAAGCCTAGAGGAGCAGCCAGAAGCTCGTCTGGGCGCCCCTCAAGGGGAAGGGGATTCAGGGGTGGTCGTGGTCAGGGAGGCGAGACCTCGGGACGGCAGTCCAAGTGGGATGATACCGGTAGGAGGGAGACCTCTGAATGGACTGGGCTGGAGCTGGTACAGCACTCCACCCCCGGGCCTTCGGGTTTTCCAACACTCCACCCCCGTTCTGGAGGAGTACGTTCAAGAACTGTTGGAGAAAAATGTGATCCGAAAGGTGAAGTCCATCAAATTCCAAGGGAGGCTGTTTTGTGTTCCCAAGAAAGACTCGGAAAAGCTCAGAGTCATTCTGGACTTGTCACCACTCAACAAGTTCATAGTGTATGGCAAATTCAAGATGCTAACACTGCAACGCATAAGGACCTTACTGCCCAAGAGGGCATTTTCCGTCTCTATAGACTTGTTAGACGCCTATTGGCACATTCCAATCAACCGTCGACTCTCCCCCTACCTAGGGTTCAGGCTACAACGGAGACTATACGCCTTCAGAGCCATGCCATTCGGGCTAATCATAGCCCCAAGGATTTTGACGAAGGTTGCGAGCTTAGCTCTCAAACAATTACGCTTAAAGGGAATTCAGGTAGTAGCCTACCTGGACGACTGGTTGGTGGGGGCAGCATCCGAGACAGAATGCTTGCAAGCTTCCAGTCAAGTGATCCAGTTCCTAGAGTACCTAGGTTTCAAGATCAACAGAAAAAAGTCTCGACTTTCTCCATCTCAAAAGTTCCAGTGGCTGGGAATCCACTGGGACCTTTTGTCACACCGTTTCTCCATCCCGGCGAAGAAAAGGAAGGAGATAGCGGGTTCTGTCAAGAGACTTCTAGATTCAGAAAGGATATCAAGACGCGAACAGGAGAGGGTACTGAGCTCTCTCCAGTTTGCTTCGGTGACAGACCCAGTGCTAAGAGCACAGCTAAAGGATGCAACCGGAGTTTGGAGAAGTTATGCATCAAACGTGCAAAGAGATCTGAGAAGACCAGTTCCGCTTCGGCTACGTACTCTTCTCAGGCCTTGGTCCCAAGCCAGACATCTAAAGAAGTCGGTTCTTCTTCAGCCACCTCCCCCGTCGGTGACGATTCACTCAGATGCCTCGAAGGAGGAATGGGGAGGTCACTCTCCTCGGAAAAAAGTCCAGGGGACTTGGTCCAAGCTATTCAAGACCTTTCACATAAACTTTCTAGAAGCTATGGCAGTGCTCCTTACCTTAAAGAAAGTTTTCCCGCGTCACTCGTTCCACATAAGGTTGGTGATGGACAGCGAGGTAGTTGTGAGATGCTTGAATCAACAAGGATCGAGGTCACCACCTCTTAACCTGGTGATGTTGGCCATCTTCCGATTGGCGGAAAAGAAGAAGTGGTACCTGTCGGCAGTTCACCTTCAAGGAGTCCGCAATGTGACAGCGGACGCTCTATCCAGGTTAACACCAATAGAGTTGGGATTGTCCTTAGACGCAGGATCATTCTCCTTCATTCTGAATCAAGTCCCAGAACTGCAGATAGACCTCTTTGCGACGAAAGACAACAAGAAGTTGCCCCTGTACGTGTCCCCGTACGAGGACCCCTTAGCGGAAGGAGTGGACGTGATGTCCCTCAACTGGAACAGAGGGTCCAGGATTTATCTGTTCCCTCCTCACAACCTTCTGTTGAGGGTCCTCAACAAACTGAGATCCTTCAAGGGGGTAGCGGCAATAGTAGCCCACAAGTGGCCGAACAGCGTGTGGTTCCCCCTGGCATTGGAACTACAGCTGAAATTTTTTACCGCTACCAGATCCAGTTCTGACCCAGCGAGTCCAGAAGTCGACTGTCTGCGCTTCATTACAGAAAACCCGGACCCTGCAGCTCATGATTTTCTCTCCCTAGCGGTGAGAAAGCGTTTCGGGATTTTGAAAGCCATCATAGACTTCCTAGAGGAATATAAGTGCAAATCTACTAGAAGGCAATATGAGTCATCTTGGAGAAAATGGGTGGCCTTTGTCAAGGCGAAGAATCCGCAAGAGATCTCGACAGACTTTTGCTTATCTTTCTTCATCCACCTCCATGGTCAAGGATTGGCAGCTAACACGATTTCAGCGTGTAAGTCTGCTTTAACAAGACCCATTCTATATGCCTTCCAGGTCGACCTAGGTAACGAGTTCTTTAATGAAGTTCCGAAAGCCTGCGCTAGGCTCAGACCTTCAGCACCTCCAAAGGCCATTTCATGGTCTTTAGACAAAGTTCTTCATTTCGCTTCTCTGTTGAGCAATGAAGAGTGTGCGTTAAAGGATTTGCCACAAATGTTATTTTCGTATTTGCACTCGCTTCCGGGGCCAGGGTTAGTGAGATTGTAGCCCTCTCAAGAGAGGCATGTCGTGTTCAGTTCCTGGATGGGGGAGAAATGAACCTGTTTCCGGATCCTACGTTTCTCGCCAAGAATGAGTTACCCACCAACAGGTGGGGTCCCTGGAGAATCTGCCCTCTGAAAGAAGATGCATCTCTATGTCCAGTAGAATGCCTAAAGGTCTATCTTCGTAGAACTTCAGACTTCAAGGGTGGTCAACTATTCAGGGGAGAAGCATCAGGCTCAAATTTATCTCTGAATCAACTCAGAGCGAAAATCACATATTTTATTCGCAGAGCGGATCCTGACAGTACACCCGTAGGTCACGATCCGAGGAAAGTTGCCTCATCCTTAAATTTCTTTAATTGTATGGATTTTGAACATCTCCGTTCATACACTGGCTGGAAGTCTTCCAGAGTGTTCTTTCGCCACTATGCGAAGCAAGTAGAGGAACTAAAGAGATCTGTGGTAGCAGTGGGTCGCGTTGTTAACCCTACTGTTTAACTCTGCGAGGAACAGTGGTTTTAATTGGGACGATTAATTCCAGGGTGAGTGTGTAGTTACATACCGTACTACAAACTATGTGAGGGCACTGAGTTGCCCCTGTTGACTGTTCCATTTCCAAAGGTGAACCTAGCATAAGTGCAGACATGTGTGCCGAGCGTTTCTAACGCTAATGTCATTGATTTGTAATACAGACTTTTATGACTTTGATATCTCGGTATCTTAAAACTAGCATTTAATGTTTTTTTCTTTCAGATAAACAAGTTCTGTTTACTATCATACTCATGCTTAAAGTTTTGGGTTATCCTCTTCTTATATATATATATATATATATATATATATATATATATATATATATATATATATATATATATATATATATATATATATATATATATATATATATATATATATATATATATATATATATATATATATATATTGTGGTTAACCTGTCTGTTTATTGT
>NW_027169679.1:180000-185000 GCF_036898095.1 Palaemon carinicauda | reverse complement strand
CCCGGCAATCATCTAACCATTGATGAGCTGTTGGTAATATTCCTCGGAAAAACCCCATTCAAGATGTACATCCCGAATAAACCACCAAAGTAAGTATTACTGTTGTTGTTGGTCGTGCTATTATTGTTGTTGTAACTATTATTATTATTTATGTTATTATTATCTTGAATTTTTCCCTTGATTAGTTTACTTGCCTCTGTTTTTTTCTAGATTTCTTACTCGATCTAATTTCTCTATTATTATTCATTATCTAATTTATTTGCAATAATAAGTACTTACTTGTCATTCCATTGCATACTTGCTATTTTTTTTTCTATTTACTTACCAGCAATACTCGTTTTTATATAATTGTTTTCATTTTTTATGATATTCTATATAATTTTTCTGTAATCACATCTACTTACCGTGCATTCCATGGCATAAATACCTGTAATTTTTTATAGATTTATTTACATGTGATTCTAGTGTACATTTGTTCTATTATTTTAGAGTTTTACTTATCAGTCTTTTAATTTACGAATATGGGATGAAGATAGTTATGATGTGCGGTGCTGACACGCATTTTTTATGCAATGCCATTCCCTGCCTCCGCGAGGGGATTGTGGACATTCTGACCTACAAAACTCATGGGGAGTCTCACATAATTTATTTGACTGCTCCATATCCTCGCCCTGGTCGAGTGGTAACTACAGACAACTGATTCAGCTCTTTTCAAGCTGCATTCTATAAAGAAAAACGGTCTCCACTTTCTTAGGACCATAAAGGATAAGCTTTATCTTCCAAAGCCCATCTCTTCGATGAAAATTAAAGTACGAGATTTAATTGCTATGTATCACTTTGAGAAGAACGTCTCTTGTTTCACACCAAACAAGCAAGACCGAGAAGGTACAGCTCCTAAGCAGCATCCATCGCAATCCTTCCCTAATAGATAAAGTAAAACTGACCCACAAATGTATTACAATGCCAAAAAAAGATGCGTAGACACCTATGACCAGTTGTGCCAACACTTCTTGCATCAGAAGCCCCAGAAGATGGCCTTTTTGTGTGTGTGTGTTTTTTTTTTTTTTTTTTTTTTTCTATTTCATCAATAAGATATACACCAACACATATATCTTGTATCAGATCAAAGCGCCAGGAACAAAAGCATTGAAGAGGCATAATTTTGGGTTGGATGTGGTTCATCAACTGACTAAAAGGTGGGCTGTTTCCAGGCTCCAAACAAAAATCCTTGTCTAGTTAGCTGAGGTGCATCATTGGCTCAGTTTTTAATGTGGATCCTGAAATTGCACCAGATAGTGACTCTGGAATGGTAACCGAGGTTAGCCAGAGTAAGAGGAACATATGTCATATGTGTCCTCGTCCCTCAAACATAAAATGGAGGGCTTTTTTGTGTGTGGTGTAAGAAATATACGCGCCCAGAGCACAATATTATCACTTGCATAAACTACATTAAAAACTGAGGTAGGAGCACACAAATTTTCAGCCTTTCTTGCAACTTTGAAGGATTCAAGTTTACTCTTCCTCGAATGCATATTTTATATCCACATAAATTTAAGGGTCTTATATTGATTTCTGAGGGATATAGGGAAAATACGTTAATTCAAATGCCCCTCTCGGAATATTTTTTTTTTTTTTTAAGGAATGCTGTGTATTTTTTCTTACTTGTCTTTTATTTTAGAATGTATATTTAGTATCCACATATAATTTGAGGGTTTTATATGGATTTCTGCGAGAGAAATAAGTAAAATAGATTTATTGAAATTGCTCTCTCTCAAGATTTTTTTAGGGGTGGGGGGAGGGGAATCATTTAAGAACTCATATTTAGATTATTTTACTTTTCTTGTATTCCAGAATGTATATCTGGTATCGACATATAATTTGAGGGTTTTATATTGATTTCTGAGAGAGAAATAGGGAGAGTACCAAATGTTAAATAGACCTTTCAGAAGTATTTTAGTTTTGTTTTCTGGAATCTTTTTAAGTACTTATATTTATTTTATTTTTTACTTGTCTTGTGTTCTGGAATCTATACTTGGTATCTACATATAATTTTGTGGTCTTATATGGATTTTTGAGAGAGTAATAAGGAAAATACCTTATGTCAGATGGCCCTTACAGAAGAATTTTATTTTGGTTTTTTGAGATCTTTGTAGTATTCACATTTTGTTTTTGTTACTGGTTCTGTGTTCTAGAATATATACCTCCTATCCACATATAATTTGAGGGTCTTATATGGATTTCCGAGAGAGCAATAAAGAAAATATCTGATGTGAAATGGCTCTCTTTGGAGAATTAGTGTATATATATTTTTTGGAATCTGTTAAGTATCCATATTTAGTTTTTTTATTTGTCTTGTATTCTAACATATGTATTTGGTATTCATATATAATTTGAGTGTCTTATATTAATTTCTGGGAGAGCAATAGGGAAAATACCTTATGTCAAATGGCCCTCTCAGAAGAATTCTTTGTTTTTGTTTTTTGGAATCTTTTTAGTGCTCCTATTTAGCTTTTTTCTACCTTGTTTGCATTATACAATGTATATTTGGTATCCACATATAATATGAGGGCCTTGTATTGATTTCTGAGAGACCAATAAGTAAAATACCTTGATTCAAAAGGCCCTCTCACAAGAATTTTTTTTTTAAGCTTTTCAGTACTCTGATTTTCTTTTTTGTTTTTTTACCTGCTTTGTATTTTAGAATGGTCAATTTACAATTGTGTAAGATATTATAGAAATACTTTGATATTGAGGTGGATTACAAGGAATATTTTCAAAGCACTGTTTTTTCTGTCAAAATAATTTCCTTTTTTTCACCCCTGTTACAGATTTGATACTTTTGTTCCGGAGGTCTTGAAAACTGGCATGAGTGTTCCCATCGATATTCAATATCCCGATCACCAAAATATTATAGGTTAAGTGTACATAAATTTATTGTCTATTTTGTGGATGTATATATTTTTGTATAGTTATTTTTCAAAAACAGTATTTGTAATAAATTTTAAAAAAATAATTTTTACTTTATTTATAACATAATATTAAGGAATGATTAGTTTTTAATATGTAAGTTTCAGTTATTTGATATCTTTAATAATATGGGACTTATTTGATCCGAAAATTGAGGTCACCGTACAGGTAACAGCTTACTGACGGCAGACTGATAATTTAAGGTTACGCAAGCAGTGATATGTACACTGATTTTGGAAAGGGTTACATAGTGAGTTGCATGTTTCATTTCGCCATCATTTTTATGTTATGGAATGCAAAGGGAAGTTTTCAAATCTAATGGGGAATGGTTGTTAGTACTGCATTTTCTAAATAAATGGTAGGCGAATATTTTGTTATCCTTTTAATAATAATAATAATTATAATAATAATAATAATAATAATAATAATAATAATAATAATAATAACAATAATAATAATAATAATAATAATGATAATAATAATAATAATAATAAAAAGCATTATAATTATTATTATTATTATTATTATTATTATTATTATTATTATTATTATTATTATTATTATTATTATTATTATTATTATTATTCACGAATCATTGCATAAAATATAAGATATATCGAGAACACCTGATTTTCATAATTCAATACTAATATTTAGAAATTTTCAGTTATTTACAAGGTTGCACAAAATAAAAAAATAGATCTGAAGACGTGTTGCGATCTGTGAATGGAAAAAATGGAGCAAATACCAAGGACCTGAAAACATAAAATTAAAACCGTATCATAAGATTTTTTTTCTTCATACTAATATTTTTTTCTGTTATATTTTCTAATTCTGATATTCTTCAATATCTATAAACTTTTTTTCTCTCAGGTTGTTCGAATATATTTGCGATTTATGGGGTCACAGGGTTCCTGTACATATCTTATATATTTTATTAAGATCACTATTGCAATTTACGTTTTTTTTTTCTTTTTTTAGTAATCCTAAAAACTCAAAAACAATACTATTATTATAATTCATCATCATCATCTCCTTATACGTCTATTGACACAAAGGGACTCGGTTACATTTCGCCAGCAATCTGTATCTTGAACTTTTAGATTAATACTTCTCCAATCGTCCACCCTACTTCATGCCTCATAGTCCTCAACCATGTAGGTGTGGGTCTTTCATCTCCACTAGTGTCCTTTGGAGGCCAGCTTAAAGTATAGTGACTTAAACTCTCTTAGGGAGTGCGAAGAGAATTACCAAACCGTCTCCATCTGTTTCTCACCATGATCTCATCCTTATGTGGCATTCAAGTTATCTCTCATATAGTTTCATTTATAATCCTGTTCTGATAAATTAATATACATAGTTGGGATAAAAACTTTATCGACCTTAATTTCATGTAAACCAATTTAATGGAATTATGGAGAGTGATATCCATAATAAATAAGGTCAAAAGAAGTAATATTTCCTTTGTATATTCAGTTTCTCATATTTTTTTAAGAAGCCTTGCCCAATATTCTTTTTTTATTTCAATGGCAAACATGCATCATATATTGCTCTACTATGAATTTGTAATCAAAAGTTCTACTCGGGCTCGGTTACCTGAAGACAATCTGTGGATTTATTGACAACTGACCTTAAAATTGAAATAGTATCAAGTGCAACTTCAAGATGTGTCCCATGTACACTCTTCAAGTAGATTAGGACTGCGCCCTTTATTATTATTATTATTATTAATATTATTATTATTATATTATTATTATTATTATTATTATTATTATTATTATTATTATTATTATTATTATTATTATTATTATTATTATTATTATTATTATTACTTGCTAGGCTAAAATATAGTTGGGAACCAGAATACTATAAGCCCAGGGGCTCCAACAGAGAAAATATCCAAGTGAGAAAAGGAAACAAGGAGAAATTTAATATCTTTAGAAGATTAACATCAAAATCTATAAATCTTATGTAAACTTTAAAATAATTCAACAAAACGAGAGGAAGAAAAATAGGATAGAATAGTTTTCCCG
>NW_027169679.1:172500-177500 GCF_036898095.1 Palaemon carinicauda | reverse complement strand
CAAGAATATTATTGCAGAAGGTGGATACAAGCCGGAACAAGTCTTTAATATGGATGAGACTGGCTTGTTTTGGAAGAGAATGCCGTCGCGAACTTTCCTGTTCAAAGAGGAAGCCAAAGACTCTGGCTTTGAAGCATTCAAGGATCCCTTTACCCTCGTGATGTGTGGCAATGCTGCTGGATTTTTGCTAAAGCCGGGGCTTATTTATAAGTCAAAAAACCCTCGCACTTTGAAAAATAAAAACAAGAATCTCCTTCCCGTGTACTGGATGCATAATCTAAAAGCATGGATTACGGAGATGCTGACCTCCAACTGGTTCCACCAGTGTTTCATCCCGTAAGTCGGTGAATATCTCTTAGAGAAGGTCTTGCCATTCAAGATCCTTCTTATGAATAATGCTGGTGACCATGCAACTGACCTGTCGCGTGAGGGCGTGAGGGTTGAGTTCCTGCCACCCAACACCACGTCATTAATTCAACCGATGGATCAGGGGGTTATCAGGGCGTTCAAGGCCCTCTACACGAAGAATACCTTGGCGGACCTCGTTGCGTGTGTGGATGCTGCCCAAGATGATGAGGATGAAGATTTTAACTTGAACGGCTTGCCAAGTTATGCAACCATATCAAGGAGGCAAAAGAAATGTTGCAAGAGTGGGAGGAGAACTTGGTTCAGTCTATGCAATTCTCCAACAAAGTCGATGACATAATGACTCCCTACAGGATGCTCTTAGAGCGAAAAAAGAAGCAGCGGCAGCAACTTCCTATCACAATGTTCTTCCAGCCTTGCAAAAAAGAGCCAGTTCCTCCTGCTAGTACGCCTTCGGAAGAAATTGAAGAAGTTGAAGAGGTGTCCCAGGAAAAGACACCTCCGTCTGAAGAGACGTAAAATACTATTATTGGCTGCACAGTAGAAGACATCATCAGCTTCATCATCATCATTTCTACTGTGCAGCAAATTCATCGCCATCATCATTCAAGTTTTTCTTGAACTTCTTTCGTGGTGAGTACAGTAACAATCTTTATTTTTTACTTTAATATTCTATCATTTTAATATTTGTGCCTGTTTTATAGTTTAGTATTGTATGCATTAAGTTGAAGAGAAGGTTTTAAAAGTCTGAAGAGTACAGTATACATGTTGTAACCTATCATATTTTTTTTTTAAATTTACATTTACGTACGTAAAACAATCTCTCTCTCTCTCTCTCTCTCTCTCTCTCTCTCTCTCTCTCTCTCTCTCTCTCTCTCTCTCTCTCTCTCTCTCTCGTAAATTGTTTTCCTGCTTTGTTACGGACAGTATGTACTATATGATTTTATATAAATACGGTAAATGATATTTGTAATAACATATTTTGTAAATGCTTTTACTGTAAATATCATTATTTATCACTTTCATCATGCGCGTTAAATGCCTTCTTTGTTCTGAGCGTGGTTGTTTACTGAGCGTACTTTATGACGCCGTCATTTCAGGCGGCATCATAAAGAAAACATTTCATTTGGAAGTCCTAAGAAAAATTAAGTAAAACATTGGTAATAACAAAATCAACATACTGTATACATCAATATAATCGATGCAAAAACTAACCTATATATATATGTGTACACTAAATGAGTTTGTTTCTTCATTATAATCATAGATAAAAGTAAAAAAAAATTGGTTGCCATTTTTTTACGTGCATTTTAGAGTGTTTAGGAGACGCATGATACGAAATCGCCTTCAATATTTGTGCTTGTTTTAGTTTAGGGTACTGTACTACATGCATTAAGTGTTCTGTACATTAAAGGGTAGTTTGTTAACAGTACTATGTACAAGGGAAGGTTTTAAAAGTCTGAATATACATGTTGAATAAATAGGTAAATATGGTGTAACTACTTCGTGGATTTTCACCTATCGCGGCCGGGTCTGGAACCTATCTACCGCGATAAACGAGGGTTCACTCTATATCACTGTATATATATATATATATATATATATATATATATATATATATATATATATATATATATATATATATATATATATATATATATATATATACACATCATATATATATATATATATATAATATATATATATATATATATATATATGTATATATATATTATATATATATATCCACATCATATATATATATACACATTATATATATATATATATATATATATATATATATATATATATATATATATATATATATATATATATATATATATATATATATATATATATATATATATATATATACATATATATATATATATATATATATATATATATATATATATATATATATATATTTATATATATATATATATATATATATATATATATATATATATATATATATATATATATATATATATATATATATATACACACATATATATATATATATATATATATATATATATATATATATATACATATATATATATATATATATATATATATATATATATATATACATATATATATATATATATATATATATATATATATATATATATATATATATATATATATATATATATATATGCGCACACACATATATATATATATGTATATATATATATATATATATATATATATATATATATATATATATATATATATATATATATATATATATATATATATATATATATATAGGGAATTTCTGTGAGAGAATGGAAATTTTTTGACTAAAAAGAAAATCAATGGGTCTCACACGAGCTAAACTGACATATAGATATTGGTGATTGCTTCTCCATTCGGCCTCTGCTATACGCTGCCCAGTTCTCAATCATGTAGGCCTATTTCTTCTAGCACTTCTAATGTCTTGTGGAGCCCAGTTAAAAGTTTGATAAACTAATCTCTTTTGGAAGTGCGAAAGGCATGCACAAAACACCTTCATCAACATCTACCCTTCCC
The DNA here is from genome assembly GCF_036898095.1 of Palaemon carinicauda. Lineage (NCBI taxonomy): Eukaryota > Metazoa > Arthropoda > Malacostraca > Decapoda > Palaemonidae > Palaemon > Palaemon carinicauda. The sequence goes on along the minus strand of NW_027169679.1, from coordinate 174,593 downwards.
CATGATGTCATCCACATATGGCATGCGTTAATCTTTCGTAAAGTCTAATTTTTTAATCATGCCCAGCTTTTTAAATTGTAATATTCTTCTAAGGCTATTTTTTTCTTATCTCCAAAATCTCTTGCATATCATCTCACGTCCATACTGTAACACTGACCTCACTACACGTATACGTAGTCAGATTTTTATACGTAATTTCAGTCAATTTGATTTCCAAATTTTACTTTACATAGCTATTGTCTGATTTTTTTGTTCTCAGTCATTCATTAAACTTTAATACAAAAGATCCTCTATTAGAAATCATGGTGCCCGAATGCCTAAATATTTCTACTTTATTAATCCTTTCCTCCTCCCGATGATATTTCATCTATTGCATATTCTGTTTTCAGCATCTCTGTCATTCTACTATTTATCTTGAGCCCAACCTCCTGTGATATTTCTTGCATTTTGATAAGGGTAAGAAAGTATTGAAAATCCAATGGTGGCCTCTTAATAAGAACATCTTCATCAGCATACTCTAAGCCAGCTAATATCTTATTACCATTCGCCTCCAATCCTTCTCTACCATCCACAACAGTTCTTTGCATTACAAAATCCATGAGGATGATCAGCAATATAGGTGAAAACACTTTTTATTGGAGTACTCCACTGTCCTCTACAGATTTATTTGATAGGCCTCGACTAATTTTTAAGTTGCACTTGCTCTGCTTATTAATAGACTGAATGAAATTTACCTATTCATTTCTATCTCCTGAATGCAGATCTGGGGTTGCTGAATCTCTTATTAGAAATATAACTAGAATTATTGCATGGTGCAAATTATATGGCAGGAAGTTGAATCCTAACAAATCTCAAAATATGATTGTAAGTAGGTCGAGAACAGAGGATCCTCACCCTTTGGATATGAGCATTGATAGTTTATCTTTAAATCTGTACGACTTTTAAAATCTTAATTGTGAATCTCGACAGAAAACTTTATTTTGAGAAACAAATAAGGTCTGTTTCTTCTTCAATTGAGCCAAAAAAAATAGTCTCACTGACAAAGTCTTGTAAGATTTCCATGATCAACTTATGCTATGGAGTATTTTATCTATTATATTCTAACTTGTTTCGAGTGTAGTCTTCCTGCTGATTCTCCTATTAATTTTTTAGCCAAGAACTTAGAGTCTATTATATGTTTTTTTATTCCTAATCTAGATATTAATCACTGGTACAATCGTTCAATTAGTTAATATTCTTCATAATTTTGACCATTCTTTACATTCACATCTTCCTTAACAGTTACAATCATGTTTATAATAATAATGTATGCAGTTGATTCCTAATTGTTAAACCTTATACATAGAAAGGCTCATAATCCCTAATGGAGTAATTGAATTAGTAGAAATTCAAATGTTCAAAACTTGCCGCATATGTTTTATGGTGAACAGGGTAACATAAGTCTCTTTATGCAGTTTATATATGGAACACTCCATTTCAATGCAATTACCATTCCTAAAATATTTCATTCTAATTGTTCATTAATTCGTATATAGGTTATTTATTTCCATATTTCCTTTCAGCAGAGGGCTATTATCCCAGTCGGTTTCTTGGGATCATAGCATTCTGTTTTTTTTTTTTTTTTTTTTTTTTGGGGGGTGTTGTAGTTTAGCTAATAATAATAATAATAATAATAATAATAATAATAATAATAATAATAATAATAATAATAATAATAATAATAATTAGAACGCAGAACTCTTTAAAAAAAAGGGCCAGTGCACACTATCAAAGGCCTTTTCTTTAAAAAGCAAATAACAACAGATTTGGATTTTTATATTCTTCACATTCCTGTACAACATGTAATAAATTGAAATTATGGTCAATACAACTTTCCCCTATAGTAAATCTCGCTGGTTTATATTTCAGCTTTTCCTCCATTTTACTCTTAAGTCTTTTTAAAATAAGCAAATTATATATTTTCATGACAAGTGACGTAAATGTAATGCCATTTTCACCAATACTTCTAGCTGTCATTAAACATGTTTTGTCTTTCCTTGCCACATTCTACAAAATAATATTGTAAGTATTATGGGTCAATATCATTCCAGCAG
>NW_027169679.1:155000-167500 GCF_036898095.1 Palaemon carinicauda | reverse complement strand
TGGAAATAGAATTCACTTCATGAGACTAGAGTTTGCAAAAACCTGAAAATAATTTAGCAGTGTCTAATATAGAGCAAATGGAAAGTAGTCTATTTTTTTTATACTATATCTTAGATCATACCTCATGGTTTTGAATAAACCAGATTTTATATTTGCCTGTGTTTTTTAACGTAATTGGGGAAAGAATATCACTTTAATCCCTAATAGACATATTTCATTATTTTCTACTAGTTTAGAAGGGAAATATGTAGGTTTTTGGAAAAAAATATTATTAAATTAAAGCCTTTTAATAATAATTTATCAAAAAATATTTATGGTGTATGGTTTTAATGTTATATCTTGTTGATATAAAATTCCCATATCTTACCAGTTAAGTTTACGTAACAAAACTGGCCATATCAAGTTTTATATTTTATATGAAAATTTAGGTGTGTGAAACTTTATATATTTATATCTATATCCCTAAAAACATTACAACTAAGACTTATCATCATATAAATGAAATAGTATTTGGAGTAACAAATGCTTTCAAATATAGTAGACTTCTCCATGAACTCTTTTGGTTAACCAGTTCATCTTATAAGGTTAATTCGATGTTTATTAGCCAAAGGTATACACATATTATTATTATTATTATTATTATTATTATTATTATTATTATTATTATTATTATTATTAGTAGTAGTAGTAGTAGTAGTAGTAGTAGTAGTAGTAGTAGTAGTAGTAGTAGTAGCTGCCCTAGTTGAAAAAAAACAAGATGCTACAAGCCCAGGGGCTCCAAAAGGAAAAATAGCACAGTGAGGAAAGGAAAAAGGAAAAAGACCGTATTTTAAGAACAGTAGCAGCATCAAGATAATCATTACACTAGGAATTGATTAAGCGTGTTCCTAGATTCTGCAAAATAGAGTTCACATGTTAAGAGAGGGACGGGATAGAGTTACCTTCTCAATGACTATTCGTTTATTTAACTTTAAATCTATCATTACACTTCCTCTTATACAACGGGGTTATACCAATTAGCAGGCTCTCTAAAGTGATCTTTTTTATGATAATGGGAGTTAAGTTTTATTAGTAAATGTTAATGGAGGGAAAAGCGCATTCATCCACAAGGTCATTGCACCGTACGTGTTTGACATGCGCTCGTACATTTTAACAGTACTTTCTTATATATATATATATATATATATATATATATATATATATATATATATATATATATATATATATATATATATATATATATATATATATATATATATATATATGTATATATATATATATATATATATATATATATATATATATATATATATATATATATATATATATATATATATATATATATATATATATATATCTGTGTGTGTATATATATGCACACACACACATATATATATATATATATATATATATATATATATATATATATATATATATATATATATATATATACCTACATATATATTCACACACACACACACACACATATATATATATATATATATATATATATATATATATATATATATATATATATATATATATATATATATATATATATATATATATATATATATATATATATATATGTATATATATATATATATATATATATATATATATATATATATATATATATATATATATATATATATAATATACGCTTAAATATATATACATATATATATATATATATATATATATATATATATATATATATATATATATATATATATATATATATATATATATATATATATATACATATATATATATATATATATATATATATATATATATATATATATATATATATATAATATACGCTTAAATATATATATATATATATATATATATATATATATATATATATATATATATATATATATATATATATATATATATATATATATATACAGTGATGCCTCAGGATACGAAATTAATCCGTTCAGGATGCGGTTTCGTATCCTGATATTTTCGTATCCTGAGTCTCGTTTTACATGTAAATAGCCTAATCCGTTCCAAGCCTTATAAAAAGTCACTTTTTCTTTCATAAACACGCTAAACTGTAGTAATAAACATGCAATGCAGCCATTTCTATCATTCAATAATTAACACAACCATTAAAAACACCCTAATCCATTCCAGAAACCACTATGAGATTATTCAATAATGTAGTTATAGCCAAGTTATCCCCCCCAAGCCGAAAGAAAGCGCTCCGTTTTCTTTACTACGGTACGTACTGTATAAAAGTTAACGTACTGTATGTACGTAAAGCATTTAGATCAGTGAAGATGTATTGTTACCTGTACGTACACCTAAATTAATGATTGATACTGTACCTGTACACTCTGAAAAAAAGGTTACAGTTAATTAGTGTAACAAAAAAGTTGAAACTTACCTTTTGATTGAGACGACGTCCGATAGCGAAGTCGCGGCAGAGGAGGATGGCATAAGGCAGAAAACGTAACAAGTGACAGACTACGTACAGTAATTTACACACTTAACACATTAACATTTAAACTTTACGAAATTAGAAAATGGCAGAAATAATTAACATATAACATTACGTATGGAAAACTATAAAATGAAAGAAAAAATTACTTTAACACTTAACGGTAACATAAAACTTAAAATTGAATTTTTTTTTTTTGGCTTTTTTATAACTTTACGTTTTTCTTATTTTCTAAATCTCTTCTACTTTTTCATCACTTTCTTTTTTCTGTTTCTTTTCTTTACTTTCACCTTCTACTTCTTCATCTCTTTCTTTTTTCTGTTTCTTTTCTTTTCTTTCACCTTCGTCTTGGCCTACTAATACCGCTGGCCTCTTTGATAAGAAACTATCCATTGAAGCTTGTTTCTGCCTACTTTTCAACACATTTCTAGAATGCGTTAGGCAAACGTCATTGCAGTGTTGAAGCGCACGGTTGGTATAAACTTTTTCTGGATGTTCCTTTTCGACGTAGTCTGCCATTTTATGGAAACATGCAAGAATTTCCTTGATGTCTGCCTTTTTGAAAGGTGCAACATCCTCCTCATCACCGCTAGAAAACTGCTCTTGAACATCACTCACTTGCATCGTCTCCAACTCCTTCAAGTCGTCCGTCGTCAACTCCTCGTGGTGCTCCTCGATAAGTTCATCGATATCTTCCGCGCTAACTTCCAGCCCCATGGACGTACCAAGATGTACGATGTCAGCCACCTCAGAATGCTGAATTGGTTCAGGATCGTCAACGATCTCGGCTTCTCCTCCAGGCTTCCCAAACCCCTCGAAGTCTCGTGCAGAGACAGCATCAGGCCACAGCTTCCTCCAAGATGAGTTTAGGGTACGCCTTGAAACTTCCTGCCAAGCGAGATCGATGAGTTTGAGGCATATCACGATGTTGAAGTGATCTTTCCAAAATTCCCGCAGAGTGAGGTTTGTACTCTCTGTGACTTGGAAACATCTCTTGAAGAGATGCTTCGTGTACAATTTTTTAAAATTAGAAATAACTTGCTGGTCCATGGGCTGGAGGAGAGGGGTGGTGTTAGGCGGTAGATACAGGACCTTTATGAAGGAATACTCGGCCAGAAGATATTCCTCGAGGCCAGGAGGGTGAGCTGGAGCATTGTCCAACACCAGCAGACATTTCATAGGGAGGTGCTTTTCTTCCAAATATTTTCGGACAGACATTCACCCAATCAATGAACAGTTGCCTCGTTACCCAGGCTTTTGCATTCGCCTTCCACATCACGGGTTCTCCTTAATGACTTTGTGGGCTTTGAAGGCTCGGGGATTTTCTGAATGGTACACCAGCAGGGGCTTTATCTTGCAGTCCCCACTGGCGTTTGCACAAAAAGCAAGGGTAAGCCTGTCCTTCATAGGCTTATGTCTGGGTAGCCTCTTCTCCTCCGCCGTGATGAATGTCCGACGAGGTATTTTCTTCCAGAAAAGCCCAGTTTCGTCGCAATTGAAAACTTGCTGCGAACTGTAGCCTTCCTGCAGAGTCAACTTTTCGAACGTTTTAACAAAAGCTTCGGCGGCCTTCGTGTCCGAGCTGGCTGCCTCCCCATGCCGTACCACTGAATGGATGCCAGTCCTTTTCTTGAACTTCTCGAACCACCCACGAGAAGCCTTAAACTCTGGGGGTTCCTGCTGGGATGTTCCTTCTCCTGCTCCTTCTTCGGCCTGAGCACGCACGAGATCACCGAAAATGGCGGAGGCCTTCTGGCAAATTGTAGTCTCAGTGATGGTGTCTCCTGAGATCTCTTTGTCCTTGATCCACACAAGAAGCAGCCTCTCCATCTCGTCATGCACGTGCGTTCTTTTGTTGGAGAAAATAGTGACGCCCTTAGAAGGTGTTGCTGCTTTGATGGCCGCCTTCTGCTTCAGGATGGTGCCTATCGTAGACGGATTCCGGCCATACTCCTTGGCGATCGCACTTAAACGCATGCCAGACTCGTACTTTTTAACGATTTCAAGTTTCGTCTCCATCGAGAGCATCGTCTTCTTCTTTCCTTCGACAACATTCTTGGGACCCATGGCTACAGTAATACGTAATATAATACACTACGTAACCTTATATACAGTCTATGTATAGTAAACACTAATACAGTACAGTGCACAGTAACGAATGTTTATTAACGATAACACGTGGCGTACAAATGTACTGTATATTAACACTAAGTCAAACAAGCGAAACCACACAACACAATGTCTGTTAATGATACCGCGGTCGGAACGAAAAGAGAGAGAGAGAGATGAACGCCCGTGCGTAGGCAAGCTGGGATAGTTGCCGACCAATAGGAAAGCAGGATCTTATGGCGTCAGCTAGCGTCTGAGTAGGGAGATAACTAATGGGTGAGCGGGAGGCTGTAAGTGAGTCTACCCAAGTTCAAAGTCAGGCGGCGTGCGCTTTTTAAAATTACTCTCGGCGAAGAGTTGGGATCTCGTAAGGTTTTCGTATCCTGAAATTTTATCCGTGTCCTGGGGCATAAAAATCTTCGAATAACTTTTCGCATCCTGAATTTTTCGTAAGCAGAAACTTTCATATCCAGAGGTATCACTGTATATATATATATATATATATATATATATATATATATATATATATATATATATATATATATATATATATATATATATATATATATATATATATATATATATATATATATAGTACAGGGGCAATCACTAATGTCAGTGTGGTGGAGTCTACCTTTTACAGTTTTTGACGCACTCAAGCACCCAAGCAAACTATGTTCTCACTCTAATCACCCGAAAATCTCATATTAGCTTTGTGCCTAAGGTGATACCCTAATAGCGTACGAGGACATCAAAACATTCCTCCAGGATCAGTACTCACCATAGCTAGTGGCCCGTATAGCTAGGATTTTTCAGTTCTCTCAACAACTGTTGCATGACCAAAAAGGCTTTACTCACTTACAGGGAAATGATCAGTATCAGTTGCCTGCCTCCTGCTGCAAATAGCTCTTCTAGGGAGGAGAACCTAGTTTTTGCCCTTTGAATACGAAGCCTACATGAGCCTATACGCACTGCCATACACAATGTCAATACTCTGTCCTTAAGGACATAATGACTAAAGCTGACTCCCTCATTGACAGTCACTTCACTACTTTTAAGAACTCAATCGACACCTTCACTCCTTACAAAGAGGACAACTATTCAATATTTACTGACGCTTACATGACTGTAGTAAAACAAAGACACTAATCCTATGACATGCTGGAGCGTCAACAAAGCCACCCACCACCCACATATCCCGCCACTCGTGAATACATCAACCAACGGCATCTTAAGCCACATACTTACGTATATCAGCTGCCATTATGCTACCACCACTCCCGACTCAGACCTGCTGCTAATAATTTTGTCAACGGTAATCAGTAGCCAAAAACCATGTATGTAAGCCATTGCTTGTTGTGGTGGCCTCTAATATCAATATTTTCGTTTTTTTTTTACCCTGATGGCGAGCAATTTTTGGTAGATATGAGGAATTACTGCTTTCTTTTATCAAGGCCACTCTCCAGGACACATTGTTGTCTGTCTAAGCATGCCCATATCCACCTAGTAGCTGCCAAGCGATCTGCTATCCCCTACCATTGCTACGAGACCTTCACATTATTGTTTTGAAGCACCAAATATAACTGAAAGTTACTCATTGCTGACATCACATTGTCATTTCCTTGTACAATTTCCTTCCCTATTTCCAATTCCTGGATGATGTTGCTCACCAGCGATTAGTCAATGCAGACTCTTACTCATCGACAACTTCTCAACAAACTTCCTCCGACATCACTTATCACTTTCACATCAGTGCACTCATGGATACCTATGCCTACTTCCTCACGTCATACCAAGAAGTCTTCCATTCAGAGATTAGCCAAACGGCCATGCTACTGCCAAACACGTTATTTGTCACCCTATCAAGATGACGGGGCTCCCAGTTTTCAACCAATCAAGGCGTCTGGCACTGGATCGTTTGGCACCTGTAGAACAAACATTCACCAAAATGGAAGAGATGGGCCTTTGCCGAAAGGTCTGAATCCCATAGTCATAAACCCTACACATAGTCCTGAAAAAAGATGGTGCTCTGCGTACGTGTAAGGATTACAGGTGTCTCTCTATGAACAAGGAACTGGAACACTACCCACTCGCAAACATTGGTGATGTGACCTATTACTTTCAGAAAGTTAAAGTTTTCCACATGCTCAAAAAACCTGAATGGATATTATGAGGTACCCAGGAACCTAAAATACGTCACCAAGACCAGCATGCACCTTTCATTACTCCTGTTTTGGTCTTTACAAAGCTATTGTCACTTTTTAATGCGTCATTGATGGCATCATATGTTTCCTTGCAAAGAGGACCACCTCTGTCATTTACAAATCGACCACAAGCACCAGAAAAATCTTTCTTATGGTAACGCATCACTCCTGCAGGAGTCCACCCCTCCCTTAGAAGGTAGCAGCAAGTCAGAACTTCCTCATTCCCTCGGTTGTATAAGTAAAGCAAAAATCTTGGGCATTGCTGCCACCCTTGCCTCCACTCTACTCCTCCCACAGTAGCACGCAGAAAGACCTGAAGTCGGGTCTTCAAGAAGCCGCCTACCGCTATATAAGGAATTCCTTATGAACAGTAGCTTCTCTCTTCAGTAGAAAACTGTCCAAGGCAGAATCCGACTTCTCTACCTTCAACCGTGAATTGTTGGTGGTGCATTTGGCTGTCCTCAACTTTCGTCACTTCTTTGACGGTACACCGTTCGTCATTAGCACAGATAACATGCCTCAAGTACACGCCTTTAGTCAAGAGTATGATTCCTGGTAGCTCCGTCACCAATGACATATTTCCGCCGTGGCTGAATGCAATTACACCCTTCAACAAGTCGCTTGGTAAAAAAAATCCTATTATTGATGCCTGTCAAGAAACACATTGTTTGCTATTCAACTGGGATTGTATTATAATGCCATTGTAGAATCCCAATGAAAAAATCCAGAGTACCAATCATGTGGACATCCTACCCATCCATACATTGGGATGACGTCGCCCTTCACAACTCCATTGCCACCATCCTATGTGATGTCAGTACTGGTAGACCATGCCCATTGATACCTGTTCCCATGCCCCGAGAGGTGTATGATTTCATGTGTACCACATGATATAGCAGGTGTTTGACACAAACTCGTACACTGTAGGAGTATATATATATATATATATATATATATATATATATATATATATATATATATATATATATATATATATATATATATATATATATATATATATATATATATATATATATATATATATATATATATATATATATTGCCCTATCCCACCTACTCTTAACAGAACCTGTTTTAGTTTTCATGACATTCTTGCCTCGAATGTCTTGTATATCAATTCGTTGTAGTGGTTTGGGGACTGAGGCCGGAAGTAGCGTTTAGACAGCCTGGTGTCCTAATGTATACAACACTTCAATGTTCACCATACAAAAAGAAAAAGGGTGTAACATCCAGAGATTTGGTCAAAAGGTCAATAGTCACGAGAACTGGACACAGGGCACCACTCTCGATTATTCATACCGGGCAAGGGACCCGGCTAGAACCTCAAATTTCCTATCTTCTACTCTTGCATTCAGCTTGCTGAATAAACGGGTAGTATTGCCGTCGACTTAATTCTGGGGCAAATCAGCAATCTATGATAAATAGCTTTATCTTCTTTAGGTAAAATTTCTTAAAGTTTAAGGGAGGCACTGAACACTAGGACAAATATAACACCCCCCACGAAAAAAAAAAAAAAATCAGGCTGGAAAAGGGGATATTTTAGGTGTGGATGTATATTAAAAGAAGCTTTTTTAAAAGAGAATTAATTTAAAAAAAAAAAGAAGATAAAAGTAGTGTGAAAATAAACTTGAAGGTAAATTGACAGTCCTTCAATAACTAGACTAAAAATTATAGAAAAAAGAAAAAAAATATACATAAAAATATAACACACCTTACTCACAATTGGAGATAATTTAAAGATGAATATCTAAATGCAAATGCAAGCTACTGGACAATATTGAAAAGTAGTTACAACTGGTTATCCTATGATAGAATGAACAATGCTGAGGATTCTGAGGGCAGCTTTTAATAGGGTTATGGGTCAAAGAACAATGACCATAAGTTGAATTGAAAACTGATATTGCCTGAAAGACACATTTTTGTTTAATAAAAATATTACAATTACTCTTTCCTATTTCTACATATTTTAGATAGCAATAAGTTCCATACATTTTTTAAAAAAAGACGGATGGTTCTGAAGGAAGTGCATCGGAGCAATTTAATGAATTATTATCCACTCAAAACCCAACACAAACAGTGGAACTGGAGTAGTGCTATAAATCCAGCCAAAAGTTTTAGAGAACCCAAGAGTCACATTAAAAAGTAATTACACTTTCATGGGAAAACGTGTGTTAGTGATAAGCATAATTTTGCAATAAAAAAATAATCAGGGGTAAATTGTATCCATCTTCAAGGATAATTTCAACACAAGTTTCACTTACCTTCTGAAATGTACATGGAATCAACAAACACTTTTTATTTCTTTTTTTTTCTTTTAATTTTAAAATCCTCTTTTGTCAGTTCAGTATTCCAGATGCCCCACGAGTTGTGGATATGCAGAAATTAGGAACTGTTAAACTGCGTGACTTTTTGTAGCTACCATCCCCACGTGCTACCAACTACCTGCTAATATATATATATATATATATATATATATATATATATATATATATATATATATATATATATATATATATATATATATATATATATATATATATATATATATATATATATATATATATATATATATATATATATATATATATATATATATATATATATATATATATATATATATATATATATATATATATTCATATATATATATATATATATATATATATATATATATATATATATATATATATATATATATATATATATATATATATATATATATATATATATATATATATATATATATATATATATATATATATATATATATATATATATATATATATATATATATATATATATATATATATATATATATATATATATATATATATATATATATATTTATATATATAAATATATATATATATATATATATATATATACGTATATATATATATATATATATATATATATATATATATATATATATATATATATATATATATATATATATATATATATATATATATACGTATATATATATATATATATATATATATATATAAATATATATATATATATATATATATATATATATATATATATATATATATATATATATATATATATATATATATATATATATATATATTGAAACAATGTTAAAGGACTATGGTATAGAAAAATAAAAAATAAAAATTAATGATATAAAGCTGACCAAGGGTAGCAATGCTGAGTGAACTGGAAGTCTTAGTCACTGTTCAAAAAAACCACAAGTAGTGAAGACGATTTAACTGGTAGTCAGTCACTGTTTATAGTTCGATGTCAAGTAGAAAACTTATATTCCTATGGTGCAATTTGTCACTTGCGGACAGCCAAACCATTGAATCCTCTTGGCACTTCATCAAAGTATGCTTATCAAAGAGATCATTAAAAAGCACTTTTTATTCTCGAATTGACACAAAAGACATAGTAGTTCCCCTATCCACATGAAATGGACATCGTTACCTGTTTGTCATTATTGGAATTGCTGTACATCAGAACACCGCCTACAACTCTGCTGCTAAAGGAATGGTTAAATGTTTTGATAGCACTCTCAGAGCACCTTTGATTTCCCATTCCATGGACTCTGACTCATTTACTTAGGTTACCTGGGGCTTCTTGTGACTAAGGACCACTCCTAAGGACACCCTGACTTTCTCAGCAGCTGAAATGGTGTCTGGTGACCGCGTGGTCCTCCCTGCAGAATTTTTTTTCCGTCAACAACCCCCTCCTACAATCTCTAGCGCCTACGTCATATTGAGGGAAAATTTACTCCATGATGCCAGTCTTACAACGCCCCAGCTAAGCAACACATATTGACACATTTGTACAAGGCATTGCCCATTTTTCTATGCAATCACCACAGCAAACCACCTTTAATATCTCCTTATACATGCCCTTTCAAACAGCGAAGGCGTTCTTACTGAACTTTCGTAGCAAAGAAGACTGGGTTTACACCAGTTGCCTTAAACATGCATATATCCTACAGCATAACCCGGCTACAGTATACCTCTCAAGAGCAGGGAACCACATTTCACATGTATGTCTTTTTTATGGGGGGAGCCATGTACTGCACATGCTTTACAAACTCCCGTGTACTGTAAAGGTATTTTCTCTACTATTGTATATCTCGTTCCACACATCAGTGTTAACAAAACCCGTTTAAGGGCAGGACTTAACATGAAGTGATTTGTTTGAATTTTTTTGACCTTCTTTCATTGAAACCCTTGTAAATAAGCTTGAGTTCTGTTGAAATAAAGTTTGTTGCATTCCCCTTGCCCCTAAGTTATAGCCTAACAGCTTTCTGACACAACACTTTAAAGCCATGTGGACTATACACAATGCTTACCATTACCTTTATGAATCTTATATCTGAATCCTTGACCGGGCATAAATATTTATCTTCGTAGGAGTTCTTCTATAGTTTGGAGATCATATGGAAGAGCAAATTCGATATTTTAGGGTATTTGCCATTAATTCCCGCAAAGAAAAATCGTGAATGTTAATAAAAGATCTCTCGTGAAACATCCTAATGCTAAATATAAACCAATAAGCTCTAGTGATGGAAAACTGTCATTTTTATGATAAGGAATATATAGACTGAGTTCAAAACAACTCTTATATCTTTCTACAACCGATTTAGTTTATAGCATATTAAAATAAATATTGTTGATAGTGCTTGATATATCGTAAAATGGCTGTGTTGAGCACTTTTGAATGAGCTTAATGGCAAATGAGAGTTGATTTCGATTTCAAGTAGAAATCGTAAATTCGACAGGATTATATACAGCAGAGTCAGATTCAGCTCTTATCTCTCTTTACAGCCGATTGGGTTTGAATCGAATGTTTACGTTTATTTCCATTGGTTATAGTCTCACTTTCTAGGTAAGGTGAAAATATTTATTATAAAATGGTTATAAGATTACCTGGCAGAGTAAACTTAATATCAAAAGTATTTAGGAATGACCAAAATAAGGAAAGTCTAGTGTTTGATTGATAGAATTATCCTAAATGCTCGAGTGTTTTATACTTACCAGTTACCTGTAATGATGAACATGGATTGATTTTACTACGAAATATGAAACCTAAATTCGATATGTTTGAATAAAGCAAAGTTTGACCGAATGCTGACCTCTCTTGAGTAGCTAATGGGCCATTATCTAATACTTCTCTTTATTCCTATTGAGAACTAATTCGAACCCTTGGAGAAACAGAAATAATTTATTTCATGGGAAATGAAATCTTTTTATGGGTCTATCTTCCTGATGCAGAATGAATTTGACATTGAAGCGTATATATGGCTAATTAAAAAAAAAAAAAAAAAAAAAATATATATATATATATATATATATATATATATATATATATATATATATATATATATATATATATATATATATATATATATATATATGTGTGTGTGTGTGTGTGTGTGTGTGTGTGTGTGTGTGTGTGTATATATATATATATATATATATATATATATATATATATATATATATATATATATATATATATATATATATAGATATATATATATATATATATATATATATATATATATATATATATATATATATATATATATATATATATATATATATATATATATATATACACATAGGTGCTAGTATGATATTGGTCATAAAACGGCCAAGTGTTGCACTTATACCAGTCAGTTTTAATGTTGGGAATAAGATGATTTCGATTTTAGGTACATTATTATT
>NW_027169679.1:137500-150000 GCF_036898095.1 Palaemon carinicauda | reverse complement strand
GAATTGTGGAAAGTCTTGTAAGTCCTCAGATACCATCAGCAAAGGAAAGTGGAAGTCTCTAGAGTCAAAGTCTAAAAGATGGTCAGGACTTGATTGGTATGGTGATATTTACTGTACCATTTTATGGCAAGATGGGCCTGCAAATCATTAAATGCACCAAGGATGCTATACAATCTCATCTTCAGACAAGGTTGGAAAGTCTTGACGATGGAAACGGAACGAAAGTGACATTGTTCCAAGTACAAGAAAAACATCAACCTCTGAAATGCCAGCTCTGTGTGATGAAGAGACAGAGGCACTATTGCCTGCGAAGCGTCTGTGTTGTTCTGTGTGTGGATGACTCATCGAGAATACAAAATGTGAATGGTGTGTGAAGGGTGAGGAAACGAATCATCCAAATAGAGAAAAGGGCAAGAAGTTCAGAATCAACACACACTCCGCATGGCTCTCTTTTAAATGCTACACAGTTTTAATAGAAGATGAAGAGTTGCGGGATAGTCTCTTACGATTTGTCGAGTAAACATCAACGCTGTCGTACCTTTTTGTAACAGACATTATGTATCACCATAACTGCTGGAGAAAGTACGTAAGCCACCTGAAGTTTGGACAAAGCAAAGGGAAGCATCTTAAGAATGTGCCTATGTCAGAGGCGAACAATTTGTTCTTTAGACATGTGGATACAGTCATCTTTGCTGAGCGTGAGTCCATTCATTGTAGTCTCTTTTAGCAAACTAAAAACGTATTGTCAGTGACTATGGTTATCCAGTGGGTGAAGTTAAGTTGTCCTCTATCAAACCTCTGCTCCTAAATGAGTATTACCACAAAATTGGTTTCAAAGAAGGAAATACAAAGAACAAGAGTCCATGGGTGTATGAAACTGCGGGAGGGGTGACTATATTGAACCTGCTTTGTTGACCCTTGGCATCACTGATGAGCAGCTCATTCAAAACTTAGCCCCACGTATGTCAAAGAAGATCAAAGACACATCCAGTGTCCCATAGCCACCTCACATTGACCATCTTGAAGAAGCTGAAGAGGTATGTGAGCAAGTAATGCAGTTGTTGACTTTGTTAAAACAACCTGAAAGAAAAACTGTCGATCTCAGTCCTGCCAAACTCAGCCTGGCCTCCATACTCACCTACCCCGTCACTGGAGAGCGCCTCTCAACTGCAGTTAACCTTGGTGACACTGCTCATGTTATGACAAGGAGTAAAGACATGGTGGACACACTTTGCAGGACTGGTGTCTATATCAGCTACTCAGATGGACTACTCTATGACCACTGGGTACTGAAGGATGTTGAGGTGTCCGGCACCTTTCCGCCAGAGATTGCAGATAGCAAGCCGGTCGTTGTCATTGTTGACAACGACGACTTCAAGTGGATACTATGACAGCCAGTGCAGCAGGCACTCACAGAATTAATGTCATGTTCGTGGAGCTAGAAAACTATGAAAAAAAAAACAGATGAAGTGCCATTTGCCAAGCTTGCCAAGAAGCATATCTCTGAACAGCTGACAAGAAAATGTGGAGATATCACATATTGAACAATACAGATGCCCCGAAGGCAGTACCAGTGAGCCACCAATTCGTGGTTGGGTAAACCAACCAGTGAATGGTACAGCTCTGCAATGTTCTCGCTCTGTTATACATGCCTTGTCTCGCACCAACAATGACGGTACCATACCCCTCCCACATGAGCAACGTGTTCCAGCATACTGTGGTGCCTAATCCTGACGCTGTCCACAACACAACAAGAGTAAGGCCTACTTTCACACCACCCATGATGAACCCCCCAGCAAATCAGTGATACATGATATCATGACAAAGCTAGTGGAAACAATGTGGAAGAAGAAAATCCAATTCTTCTTTCTTGTTAGAGATATACCCACCTAAAGGACAATTGTCCACCTCAAGGAAGAGAATCTAGAATTGTTTAAGAATATCACCCAAATCATTGGTGCTTTCCACCAACAGATGTCATACATGCATGCTATATACAAGAGATTCAAGGGCTCTGGGATGGCAGAAACTCTGGTATCAGCAGGACTGGTGATGGAAGGATCTGTGGACCAAGCAATACAAGGCAAACATTATAGGCGTGGTGTGCACTGTTGCTTGGAGAGAGGATTTTATACACCTTCGGCGAAGATACATTCTTAAGCATGAGGAACTGTCACAAAATGTGAAAGAGAAGATGGACATTCTGTGTAACGCACTCACCGAAACACAAGAGGCACTTCACGAAGCTCACTCTGACCTTGAAAATGACGATGACATGAGGGCTTTGATCAACAGAGTATATGAGAAACCTGGTACCAAAATGGGGGACTTGTGGCTTTCGTTCATAGAGATGTCACACCCTCTTTTACAGAATCTTGATGCGTGCCATGCCAGAAATGGACAGTAGTACATATCCTCAACATACAGTACAATATATTGCCTGGACTGATAGCATACAACAACTATGATTATGGAAGGTAGCTGCCAGATTACTAGGCAATGTTGTCTTCCTTGTCAAATGAGCAAAAGGAATTCTTCAATAATCACTTTGCCCAGTCTATGACAGGTCTACCCTACTCCTGTCAACCACTTGACCTTTGGATCGAAACAACCATGAATCTGAACTCTAAGTGGAAACAAGGATGGCTTTGCCTTTTGCAAAACGAGAAGCAACTGTTCTCTACAATAAGGAATGTAAACAATGTGGCCAGAGTGAACGCTGCATTAAAGCAGAATGCCCAATGTGAGCGTCACAACAGGAAATATGTTGAGTGTCAAACAGTAAGGATGAAGAAGGATGAGTAAGCAGTTCTGGATCTACACTGCATGGAAGAATTTAGCGCTGAACTATTTGATAATCCATCACCTTCACTGAGGCCACTTCAGTGATTTCTGGTTGTTTCTCTACAGCTAGTAAAAGACTTCAACACTGCTTTTCAAGATGGCCAAGATCAGGTTGAAACTCTCCTGAACGAGCGAGTATTCACGAAGATACAGCCTCTCGCTGTTATTTTGCGCACGTTAGCAAGAAGAGGAGCTTTTAGCACTAGTTGGAGAATTGATAATGTTACTCCTCTATGTAAATGTGTTTTTGGTAGCTCAAGTCCCACTGATTACCGTCCAATTTCCATAACTCCCATATTATCTAAAGTTTTTGAACGTCTTCTGGCAAAACGTCTTAATAGGTTTGCTGAAGGTAATCATCTACTCACTAGTTTGCAATTTGGTTTTCGTAAATGCCTTGGAGCATGTGATGCCCTTCTTACAATCTCCAATGCATCACAGAAATCCCTTGATTGTGGTCAGGAAGTTCGTATGATTGGCATTGATTTTAGTGCTGCCTTTGACCGTGTTAATCATGAGGCCCTTGTTTTCAAACTGAAACAGTTGGGAGTGGGTGGGTCGTTTCTTAACATTATTATTGATTTTTTAAGTAATAGATCTCAAAGAGTTGTTGTTGATGCGCACCATAGTGATTATAGGAATGTGATATCCGGTGTTCCACAGGGTAGTGTTCTTGGCCCATTACTTCTTATACTATATACACATGACACGTGGTTTGGCCTAGAAAACAAGCTTGTTGCATATGCAGATGATGCTACTCTTTTGCATCAATTACATCCCCTGAATGTAGATCTAGGGTTGGTGAATCCCTTAATAGAGATTTACCTAGATTTAGTGCATGGTGCAAATTATAGGGTATGAAGTTGAATCCTAACAAAACTCAAAGTATAATTGTAAGTAGCTCAAGGACGGTGGCTCCTCAACATCCGGATCTCAGTATTGATAATGTTTCTTTAAATTTGTATGACTCCTTCAAAATTTTAGGAGTGATTCTCGACAGTAAATTTACTTTTGAGAAACATACAAGATCTGTGTCGTCTTCAATTGCACAAAAAATAGGCATATTGAGAAAGTCTTTCAAGATTTTTGTTGATCAATCTATTCTGAAGAAGTTTTTTAATTCTTTCATTCTACCTTGTTTTGAGTATTGTTCTCCTGTCTGGTGTTCAGCTGCTGATTCTCATCTTAATTTGTTGGACAGAAACTTACGGTCTATTAAATTTCTTATTCCTGATCTAGATATTAATCTCTGGCACCGCCGTTCAATTAGTTCATTATGCATGTTGCATAAGATTTTTCATAACTCTGACCATCCTTTACATTCAGATCTCCCTGGACAATTCTATCCTGTTCGTAATACTAGGCAGGCAGTTAATTCTAATAGCCAGGCCTTCTCCATCACGAGGCTCAATACTACGCAGTACTCCAGAAGTTTTATTCCAGCTGTGACCAAGTTGTGGAATGATGTTCCTAATCGAGTAGTTGAATCAGTAGAACTTCAAAAGTTCAAAGTTGGAGCAAAGGCTCTTTTGTTAACCAGGCGGACATGAGTCTTTTTATAGTTTATTTATGACATATTTGTTTTTGATGTTGTTAATAGTTTATATATGACATGTCTGTTTTGACGTTGTTTCTTATTTTAGAATGATTTATTGTTAATTTGTTCTCTTTTTCTATTTATTTCCTTATTTCCTTTCCTCACTGGGCCATTTTTCCCTGTTGGAGCCCCTGGGCTTATAGCATCTGGCTTTTCCAACTAGGGTTGTAGCTTGGATAATAATAATAATAATAATAATAATAATAATAATAATAATAATCTACACGAATAGAAGGCAAAGCTTTGCCAGTTAACAGATTTGAGCACCAGCAGGTATGCCTATGAAAATGGCTCAGATGGAGAAGTTGGGTCTGGCGGGCCTGGTGAACCTATCAGAAGGATCAGGCATGGTCCCCCTTGAGCCTGCCCTTGAGGAGAGATTGACTGAGGAGTGCTCGTCTCTATAGAATGAAGAAGGGTCTATGCACAAAGTAATGAACTGCAAGCTCTTTTATCAGTCTAACCTTGACCAAGTTGTTCAAGAAACAGAAAACCACATCAGCATTGTCGACTTGGGTATAATCTAGCCGCTAGCCACTCCCACACACGAGGACCATGAGGCAAAGGTGCGAGATGGCTCAAAGTACTGCTGAAAGGACTATCTAGAAAAGTTCTGCAAGATCAATTTCTCACGCCATGTAATTGCAAGCCCTTACATTATTCTTATCAACAATAAATATGACCTTCCTTTTAGTATCAAGGATGATGAGCACGATTGAAGGGCAGCAAAACATGCACATATTCCAAACGTTTTTCAAACGCCCACAGACACATTCACAGGAGCTGCTGAATTTAACCAACTGATGGTCAGATCAGGGAACAAAATCAGACTGAAAAAGCTCCTCAGAGAACAGCTGAAAGCACAAGCTTATTTGATGTGTTGTGGAATAATCTACAGTGAGGTAGAAAGAGAAATCAATGTGAGCACTGGGGTGGCAAACACAGACTTTATTTTCAGACATCTAGAGGATGGCACAATGATGTTCTCTGCCTATGACAAGCTCAGGATAGGGAACTTTAATGGTGCAGTCGTACTTGACAGTGAAGATACAGATGTGTACGTTAAAGCCTCATATATCTCACAGCAACTCCCTGGTGATCTACTTATCAAACGCAAGCATGTGTTTATCAACTGCCGTGACATGCTACCAGAAGAAGTCCCATAGATCATCACCCCTCTCCATGTGATCACTGACAGTGATAATACGTCAGGGGCCTATGGCCATGGAAAAAGAAGGTGATGGAGATGGTGATCTCTGATCCCGAGGCGAGAAATCTCCTGGGACAAATTGGTGAAAGCATCGACTTGGAGGATAGTATCAGAGCTGATATGAAGACAGCTGTACTGACCTGTATCTATGGTGGAAGTGCAGATGCTACTTGCCGGCAAGCAAGGTTTTTCAAGTGGCAAAAAAATGAAGAAGAGTACAATATGCCTCCCACCTGATGATGACTCCTTTAATCCTCTTGTTTAAAGGACAGACTGCATCACATATTGCCAACTATACCACAACTTGTTTGACCATCCATCCTCTATTGGTCATGGCCGGGAACTTGTAAATGGGAAATTCCAACCCATGCTTTACACACAACCCCCCTTGCCCCAATAGTCCATGCCTCCTGACTCCTAAGAGGAAAGTGAATCTGATAGTGAGATGAGTGAGTCTTGGGATTCAGCAGATTCAGAAGTATAAAAGTCCCATGATTGACGTAGAACATTTGATTCAGTGGTATACATTTGCTAATCAATATCAAGTTGTTGTTTGACATTTCCTTGTTTAAACCTGTTTCAACCATTGACCTAGGTTTTGTAGTGAAGGGAGTTTTGTGTGTTTACTTTCGCTTCTCTCAATAATAAAATAACTCATCCTAAAAATCACTTTCATTACAACCTACCATGAAAGGTCTATAATAACCTATCAAAATTGAGCATTGGGTGCTCAAAATTGGCGGTCAAAGTGAATTTGAATATGAAAAACAGGTCAAATCAATAAAATAACTTCCAGAATGAATTTCCATGCCAAAAAACCCAATGAAAAATATTTTGTACAGCACTCTAAGCCAAACTAGGAGAAAGTTAATTTTTTGAGCAGGCGACGGCTGCCATTTTTTTTTTATTCAGGGATCTCAAAAGTTATGCCCACACTTTTGAGAGGGGCATGTGGATTATATTTCTTTTTTAACCCTCTAAAAGATCAAATCAAAAGTACCTCCTCTCTCAGTGGTCACGGAATTTATGAAAATGACCCAACTACTAAGCGACATATAGGCGCTCTCCTGGCTGGCTGCAGTTCACCCATACTCCTCCTCCTACTCCTCTCCTTCACCAAGGTAAGGCACTAACTCTGAAGGGTGGGGGAGCATATGAGGTCGATACCAAAGGGGGGGTGGGATGTTGGTGTGAACACTGACGTACCATCCCCCTCACCATACGCCAACACACTAGACTCCTCATCCTCCCCCCCAACCTACGTGTTGACAAAGGGAACTATCTCATCAACACTTGAGTCATCGTCCCCCACCACACCTCCCTCTAACTTAGCTACGTCGTACTCTTTGATGTCTGAGATGGCAGTGACTTCCAAATTATCGTCAACATCACTTTCCAACTCAAGGAGAAGAGAGTTGATCTGATCGAAGCCAAGAGTTTAACGTTTTGCCATTTTATATCTATGAAAGCTGAAAACTGCCCAAAAAATTTGAAATTCACATTTAGAGAAAATACGCTACATGGCCACTTATGGCAACTCAGCCTGCACCAAAGTTACGCATATGGGGTAAAAGACATTCACAAACACTTTACAACAGACCCTTTTTTTTTTACACACCTGAACACTAATGCACATTCGATGAATGTATAAAAACTATGATATTTCACAGCTTACCTTAACTAGGCATTGATGGGTCGATCTCGACCCGAGGGTATCTCATAAATGGCACAAGGAAAAAAGATGCAGTGAAATGCGTACAGACCCAACTGCTGCGCGCACTGAACTGAGATCTCGCAGGTTGATATCGCGCGCAGCCAATGCGTAGGAAAAATTATGGTCAATAAAGGTGTTTTTCTGAAACCTCCTCGGGTTATATACTACCCGCCACACATATCCTGGGATATATATCCTATATTAAAACCTGTAAAATACAATTGATTTAGAATTAACTTGCATCTCTCTTTTCAAAATTAGGGCTTAAGTCTTATAGTTACCTCTTATAATCAGGCATTGGTTGGAATCCTTTGTCTGATAGAAATATTTTGATTAAGGGAAAAATTAATAGATTATTAATGAATAAGTATTACATATAAAATTATCTTAAATCCCCCAAGTATTATATATCATTGAGCAGCTATAATGGCGGAGAGGGTTGTATTTTGATTTTAAGTAGAAATATTTCATTCAACAGGGTTACATGCAGTAGAGGCTTATCTGTTTACACAGCCGGTTGAGATAATTCTAATATTTACCTTTATAGCCTTTGGCAGGTTTTAAGATTTTGTGGAGTGTATGTATTTTCTCTGTCTGTTTGTTAGATAATTGTTTACATGTTTGTGAGCAACTTTACATAAAAACAGCCCAATGACTCAAGGATACATCTGTAACATTTTGGATAAAGTAAAAAACAGTGCCTGTTTGCAGCATTACTTTTAAAATAACAGTAATGTTAAGGAAATGATGAATATTTTGTTACTTTGTTTTTGTTTGTGAACAACATTACAGAGAAATTACTGAACTAAATTAAACGAAAGATTGTAAGCAGATCGAGTATGACCTAAATAGATATCCATGACATTTTAAAGAAAACCAGGGATGAATATATCAGTGTCAATATAAATTCCTATTTTACTTTACAGCAGACGGTGTAAAATTTAATGTATATAAATAATTTTAGGGGTCATAGGTTTAAATCCATATCCTGAGAAGAATATTCATCAGTGATTTCTTGATAAATCATTTGTATTGCCATGTTTGATATAGAAAGTCATTTATACCTACCTTATACGAAAAACGTTCTAGTGGTTCATTAATTATGTATGTATATATATATATATATATATATATATATATATATATATATATATATATATATATATATATATATATATATGTATATATATATATATATATATATATATATATATATATATATATATATATATATATATATATATATATATATATATATACAAACACACACATATATATATATATATATATATATATATATATATATATATATATATATATATATATATATATATACATATATATATATATATATATATATATATATATATATATATATATATATATATATATATATATATATATGTATATATATATATATATATATATATATATATATATATATATATATATATATATATATATATATATATATATATATATAACTCACTTGAAGAATTAACTATACTAATGTCCTTTAGAAAATTATGGTAAATAAATAAATTTAGACATACTACTCATGACCTTATTTGGCCGAGATGTTTAATAAACCTAAATGCTGAATATCCACAAGTACTTAACTCGCTTAAGGTTTACTCTGAAATACCTTTTAACCCCTACGCCATGGCAACAGAAATCCTTCATCTTGATGAAATATAAACACTTGAATCATCATTCCAAGGCTTCATTATATTCTCCGTTTCCTGCAATTAGTATAAAAGAGATATCTAATGAACAAAGAGTGTCAGAAAAAAAACAAAAGAGAATTTCAAATATGAATAGCAGTGAGGTCTTGGCCTTCCTGCGTTTCTCTACATCCTGAAAAGGAAGAAACATTTTTCCTTATTAACGGGGAAATGAAACTCTTTGAAGATGGGGACTTCTTTAAGGCAGAAGAATTACAAAAGCCATGGTGCGTTTTAACCCCAAAGCCCAATTCTATAAACTTCCTGTCTCTTAATTACTCTCTAGAAATATAATGCTAATGAACATCAATGTCAAGTTTTAATTATACCTCAAGCTCTCTTCACCTCTGACAACAAAAACGGAAATAACTACTCCTCTAAAAAGTTTGAAGAACAATGCCAAAAGATGGAAAAAAGGAAGTGCGAGTCTTTTTATTTTCTTATTTCTCCATACAAGGCATTATATATTTTTATTTTCAATAATTACAAAAAAAAAAAAAAAATTAAAGAACAGAATAAACCTTTCTTCTTCGTCTTGGAATGAAAACTAGAGTTTTCACAACGTACTTTATTTCTAATAGTATATCTTTAGGATAATCCAAGAAACATAGGGTAGTTATAATTTCAATTTCCTTGAATTAAATGGTATATCTTGATTCATTTGATCCTATTTTTTTATTCCTCTTCCGGACTCATGCAGATCTAGTAGTTGCTATTCGTATTGCGTGTTTTACATCCATTTCATACTGTTTATTATGTTTTGTTCCTCATCCCACGCCTAGTTTTACTTCTCCAAATACTTGAATTTCAGCAGGCCGCATAATGCTAATCGAGTATAGCAAAATTTTGACCTTCCTACGTATGTTGATTATGCGTGAAATTATTTAATCACTTTTAAAGGTTTTCTTCGGTGACGTTTAGGTCCCAAACTTGTACATGAAGACCTTAATTTTTTTTTCAGGACGAGAAAGAATTATGTAATCACTGGTAAAGATAGGGTATAAAATTCATTTATTTAAATTTATTAAATATAATATACTGTTCTAGGGCTGTTTTGTATTATTAAAACAGCATATTTAATTTTTCCTATATAGTTTCTTCATATGCCAGATATATATATATATATATATATATATATATATATATATATATATATATATATATATATATATATATATATATATATATATATATATATATATATATATATATACATATATATATATATATATATATATATATATATATATATATATATATATATATATATATATATATATATATATATACATATATATATATATATATATATATATATATATATATATATATATATATATATATATATATATATATATATATATATATATGTATATATATATATATATATATATATATATATATATATATATATATATATATATATATTATTTTCTTTGAAGGAAAAATAAATGTTCTTCTCTGACAAAGGTAATAAAAATAGGGTATAAATGTTTCTTGACCATAAACGTTCTCCTTAGACTAATAAAAAGCTACGGACTTTACACAAACCTCTAATTTCTTCCTCTTCAAATATAAGAGAGGATAAGAAACAAGATTTCATTTCAAATGATATCATCGATATGTCATATAAATGATAAGATAATGAGGATTTAAGGATTAGGTACTTCAAGAATAGAGTCGTTATATATATATATATATATATATATATATATATATATATATATATATATATATATATATATATATATATATATATATATATATATTAATATATATATATATATATATATATATATATATATATATATATATATATATATGTATATGTATATATATATATATATATATATATATATATATATATATATATATATATATATATATATATATGTGTGTGTATATATATATATATATATATATATATATATATATATATATATATATATATATATATATATATATATATATATATATATATATATGTATATATATACACACATATGTATATATATATATATATATATATATATATATATATATATATATATATATATATATATATATATATATATATATATATATATATATATATATATATATATATATAAAAGGATGCATGACACATCACATGATGTTAGGATTGAGGTAAATAAAAGAGAGACTAACTTTATTAGAATGGAATATACCAGTGAAGGCAAAATATCATTGGAAGGAAAAAGGATACCTGGAATCAATTAAATATCCAGGAACTATGATCTTTAGTCCAGGGTCTTTGGAATTAAAGATTTATGAAATATCAAAAAAAAAGGAAAACACACAATGTCTCTGTTACGTAAAATATGGAAATAAGATCACCTAAAATTACAAAAAAAAATCAGGCTTTATATCAGTTTACTAAGATCAGTGTTACTGTATGGACACGAGTCGATGTATGACAGTGAATCAATATTCAGTATATTATGCAGATTTGAGAACAAACCCCTCAGAAGAATATTAAGAGGTAGATGGCAGTACAGGATCACAAATAAAACTATAAGAGAGATCACTTGAGTACTATATGTGGATGACATCTTTGTGAGGAGTAGATGTACATGGTTTATACATGCTCATTGCATTCCCCAAAAGATATTTCTTCACCAAACTCTTATCCTGGATAAGTAGTATGGTGTCATATCTGCACTACGCTTCTGCCCAAAACTCTTTTTTTTTTTTTTTGTTCCTGCGCAGCGATGCCTCGCATGATCTCGCTTCTTTTCTAGGGTGAGTCAACCGTTCACCAACTTTAGTGGAAGCAACACGTGTGTCACCTCTGCTCTGAAGCGTTCACTAAACATCGCTCTTCAAAGTTGAAATTGGTGCATTTCTGACACCACATTACTGTAAAGATGGTAAGTTTCGCAATCGCAAAAGTTTTGCATTTTACATTACTGCTTTATTACTTATTACTTTATTACTTATTTTAAATTATGAGTTTATTAGTGTATTATGTTAGTACCCATACCAAATGCATTTTACATTACTGCTTTATTACTTATTACTTATCTTAAGTTATAAGTGTATTAGTGGATTATGTTAGTACCCATACCAAATGCCATATTGGATCATAGTGCAGCAAACAGGGGATTTTGAGGCTAATTTTGAATTATCGATTTTTTCCTATTTGGAGATTTCGCCGTTGCTAAGAGAATCCTGACGGAGGAAGAATTTTTGCAGGTTATTCTCGTGAGTAGTGATGAAGAAGTACCTTCTATATCGATGTTTGAAGCAGGCAGTGTACTTGACGACCTTCACGATGCCGTAACTTAGCAGGTGGAGGAGGAGGAAGATGCCCAACTTTTGGCTGTTAATCCTGAGGGAGAATTAGCTGATGTGATGCAAGAATTGGCTATCTCATATGTAGTTCCTTTG
>NW_027169679.1:117500-127500 GCF_036898095.1 Palaemon carinicauda | reverse complement strand
CTAAAGAAACGTTGTTCTTTACAGTAACGTCTTGTTAAGTAGACTGCTTTTCCATTTGGTTGATAATAACTCCTCTATATTCAGGCCCCTCACTCAGGTTGTAGGAACTATTTTCAGTAAAGTTAATCATTCGATTTTGGTCGTAATCAAGTGCCTTCTTGGACATATCGCACTTCCTGTCATCCAGGGTAGATGTCTCCAGCAAAATCAAAACAAAATGTTATTAATATAAATTTGCAGAATAACGTTGTTTCATACATTTGTGACATCACATGTAAATCCTGTTGACATATAATCCCTTTGAGTCACTTTTTTAACTGCTCATGATATATTCATGGGGCATAAAACGACGTAGAAAAAAAAATCTTAGGCATATAAAAGTATTAAAATTGCATAAAACCACACAGGAGATATCTCATGCAATTATGAATACAGTACATAATTACATATAAACAGGTGAGGGGAAGAAAGAAGAAGAAAATCCATTCCAAGGGTGTTACATTGGAGAGGTGATGCACCTATCGAACCTAACACTCAAAGAAAAAGCTCCAAACCCCGATGGGTGAGGAACCTGCAATACCACCAAAGTAAGGGAAAAAATATCACCAGACAGATAAAGAGAGGGGAAAAAAGAGAGGGGAAAAAAGAGAGGAAAGGGTGAAATAAAGAGTGAGGTAGACAGCGGGATGACAACAAGACGCATGGGAAGAAAAAAAAAGAGGAAAAAAATTAGGAAAGACAAAGCCTTAAAAACAAAGCAGTAACTAGAAAAAAAATATAGCACCTACAACGAAATAAGGGCCACAACAGAATCTCTAGGACCGAAATAAGGAACAATATACAGTGTGGAAAAAGAACGACCAACAAGGTTCTCGGCGCAAAAAATCTGGAGGGCTTACTAATGAATGGATTTTTCGGTGCGTAGCAAATATTTCACACTTTGGGACTAGAAAATAGCATAAGGGAGATGACGGGATATTTTAAGGATGATTTTTCACTTTTTTTATGAATAACTAACATCAACGATTTATGTCGAAATATGTTTTTATATTAGCCGATAACTAAAATGACACAAAGTGGTTATTTAGAATTTATGCAAATTTCGGCGCTTAAGGTGATCTGATTTTGTCCTATTTTGTATTGCGGAAGTAAAAATGGTCCACTGAAAAACATCAAGCAATAAGAAAAAAAAAAAAACATTATTGCAATTGGTTCGTAGTATAACTGATTTTCTACAAAAAGTGTACTCAGCTTTTTTGTTTACACGCACACACACACACACACACACACACACACACACACACACACACACACACACACACATATATATATATATATATATATATATATATATATATATATATATATATATATATATATATATATATATATATATATATATATATATATATATATATATATATATATATATATATATATATATATATATACATATACATATAAATATATATACATATAAATGAATATATATATATATATATATATATATATATATATATATATATATATATATATATATATATATATATATATATATATATATATATATATATATATATATATATATATATATATATATATATATATATATATATTTATATTTATATATGATAATATCTTCTGACCGGCCGGAAGGTGAATCCTGGTCCAGGAAACTTGTATGAACATTGACATACCTCTTGGCCACGGAGAAATATTCACACAGACAATAGCTTTTGACCGCCCGGGAGTCGAGCCCTGGTCCAAAAACTTGTATGAACATTGACATACCAATTGGCCACTTTGTGGCTTTCAAAGGACAATAACTAGATTTTGCCATACCGATTTTATATCAATAATAATTTCAACACAGAATTCACCTAAGTTATTATTGTGTGTGGATGGAGCTCCGGAGAGTTGAATAATCTCCAAAGCAGTGCTGATAAGCTTGTTAGGCTACTTTATTTGATATAAATTAATTTAAAATCAGAAATTTGTCAGAATATCGACTCATGGATTGCCTGTCTCTGACATCAACATAGGCTCAGGAAGCAAATTAGTGAGTCAAAATAGGGCGAACGACATCTTGAGCTACTTATCTATTCAGCAGACCCAACAAACAGGGAAGACAACAGGTTCAGGTGGTTGTTAGGAATGACTATATAGCTACTTAACAAACTCAGGACACAGGGAAATAGTAAATTCCAAGGGGTATTATTGTTGGCTATTTATTAATTACTTACTTTACTTTGATGGCTGCTTTTCCAGTCTCATACAGCAGGGGGAAACCCACTCTCTACAGGACCTCCACTGACGTTTTATCTTATTCGTTCAGAGTATTTGAACGTTTCATGTCTCATATTCTTCATTTATTGTTAAATCGTCACTGTCAAAAGACTCATGAAATAAGAAAGTCTTCAGTTTTCTCCTGAAAGCCTTAATGTGTTCAATCATTCGAATGTTTCGTGGGAACTTATTATATAGTCTCAGGGCTGCATATTTAAAGGCTCTGGAGCCTACAGTAGACATATATCTAGGTTTTAATAGTTTGAAGCCATCTGTATCCATTCTCATGTCGACAGGATTTGTTGGCTATGCAATATGTAGCAATTCTCTTAAGTATTTAGGAAGCCGAGTTTTGATAGCTTTGTGGGTTATTGTACATAATTTAAATTCAATTCTCGCTTTTATCGCCAGCCAGATTAGATCAATTAGTATAGGGGAAATCCTTTCTCTAGGTGGAACACCTTTTATCAGTCTAGCTCCTCTGTTTTTTATGTTTTGTAATTTCTTAATTTGCACTTTTGGTAAATTGCAGTAGATAGAGTCCTGTTGTTTTTTTACGATTGGCTATTGAATTAATAAACTGAATTGGATCACAGGGAAAACATTCGACTCTGGTCACTATTATGTGTGGCTATTTAGCTATTAAGTAAACTTGGAGTACTGAGGAGACAATAGACTTCTATAGTTATTAGATATGGCTGTTTATTTATTCACTGAATTCGAAAAACAGGGAAGATAGTTTATTCATTTAGTTATTACGATTGCCTATTAACAACTTACATAATTGGATCACAGGGAAAACTATTGACATTGGTTATTTCTACTGGGTATTTAGTTTTTCAGTAAACTAAGACCACAAGGAAAATAGGTGACCCCAGTTGTTATTACGACCTGTTATTTAGCTGCTCAGCTAATATGGATCACAGAGAAAACACTTGATTATGGTGGTCATTTAGCTATAGAAAAATTTGGAGAACAGGGAAAATATCAAACTCAGGTGGTTAGTACGATTGGCTATTAAACCGATGACTTAGGTGGTCATTACGAATGTCTATTAACCTACTTAATAAACTTGAATCACTGGGAAAAGAGTCGAGTCCGGTTATTGTTACAATTGCTTATTCACCTAGTCAGCAAACTTGGATCACACGTAAAACGGCTGACTCAGTGGGTATTACAAGTGACTATCTAGCTATTCATGGAACTGGATAAAATAGTAAAACAGTTAACTGTGGTGATTATTTTGATTTGGTATTTGACTAAATAGTAGACTCGAAGAACAATAAAGATAATAACTCCATTGGACATTACGATTAGCTACTCACCCATTCAGTAAATTTAGATTATTATTATTATTATTATTATTATTATTATTCAGGTTGAGTTAAAAGTAATGGCTGCATCGGCAGAGTTTATTTTCTTATCCAATTTTTCTATTTTCCGGATAATTCTCTTCTCTAGAGCGCTGCAATCAGCCAGCAGACTTGAAAAATTCATCAGTCGGGTGAATGACAAAATCGGGAAGACTTTTCAAGTACATTCTCACAAAATACAAGTAAAACTTTTGGTACAAAATAGTAAAAACTACGACGCGTTTCGAGGATAAGTCCTTCCTCTTCTTCAGGTAGAGAGTGAGGTGGATGCTGCAGTCGGGTGGTATTTATACCCAGGATCAGGATTACAAGTGAAAGGGCTGGAATTTTCATTGGTTTTCATTGGTTGATCGGAGCTGATATGGTATGGTGCCTAGTGTACGATGATCTCGGCCGGGAATACCAGTCTGTGACGTCATCAGGGGACCTGAGTTTTGATTGGCTGAGGCGCGCTCTGAGCCAGCCAAGCTGCTCTCCCGCTCAGAAAAGTGTCCCATGTGGCTGAGATCATTTCCTACTTCGGCGTCAAAATTCGGGTTTCTTGATGTATCAATACGACGGCTTGATGGTAACAATAACATCTCTTGGGTCGTATTAAGGGTGGGTTTATCTCGCTGTATCAGTAGAGCTTCTAGGATGCGTAGACGTCGACCATCTGGGGCGCTACCAATAATCTTGGTGTTACTGACAATATCAGCTCGACAAATAGGGGTGTTATGTCTTTGTAGGGCATGATTCTTTATTATTATTATTATTATTATTATTATTATTATCCAAGCTACAACCCTAATTGGAAAAGCAAGATGCTATAAGCCCAGGGGCTCCAATAGGGAAAAATAGCCCAGTGAGGAAAGGAAATAAGGAAATAAATAACTGAAGAGAACAAATTAACAATAAATCATTCTAAAAAAAGTAACAACGTCATAACAGATATGTCATATATAAACTATTAACAACGTCAAAAACAAATATGTCATATATAAACTATAAAAAGACTCATGTCCGCCTGGTCAACAAAAAAGCATTTGCTCCAACTTTGAACTTTTGAAGTTCTACTGATTCAACAACCCGATTAGGAAGATCATTCCACAACTTGGTAACAGCTGGAATAAAACTTCTAGAGTACTGTGTAGTATTGAGCCTTATGATGGAGAAGGCCTGGCTATTAGAATTAACTGCCTGCCTAGTATTACGAACAGGATAGAATTGTCCAGGGAGATCTGAATGTAAAGGATGGTCAGAGTTATGAAAAATCTTATGCAACATGCATAATGAACTAATTGAACGACGGTGCCAGAGATTAATATCTAGATCAGGAATAAGAAATTTAATAGACCGTAAGTTTCTGTCCAACAAATTAAGATGAGAATCAGCAGCTGAACACCAGACAGGAGAACAATACTCAAAACAAGGTAGAATAAAAGAATTAAAACACTTCTTCAGAATAGATTGATCACCGAATATCTTAAAAGACTTTCTCAATAAGCCAATTTTTTGCGCAATTGAAGAAGACACAGACCTTATATGTTTCTCAAAAGTAAATTTGCTATCGAGAATCACACCTAAAATTTTGAAAGAGTCATACAAATTTAAAGAAACATTATCAATACTGAGATCCGGATGTTGAGGAGCCACCGTCCTTGACCTACTTACAATCATACCTTGAGTTTTGTTAGGATTTAACTTCATACCCCATAACTTGCACCATTCACTAATTTTAGCTAAATCTCTATTAAGGGATTCACCAACCCCAGATCTACATTCAGGGGATGGAATTGAAGCAAAGAGAGTAGCATCATCTGCATATGCAACAAGCTTATTTTTTAGGCCAAACCACATGTCATGTGTATATAGTATGAAAAGTAATGGGCCAAGAACACTACCCTATGGAACACCGGATATCACATTCCTATATTCACTATGGTGCCCATCAACAACAACTCTTTGAGATCTACTACTTAAAAAATCAATAATAATGCTAAGAAACGACCCACCCACTCCCAACTGTTTCAGTTTGAAAACAAGGGCCTCATGATTAACACGGTCAAAGGCAGCACTAAAATCAAGGCCAATCATACGAACTTCCCGACAACAATCAAGGAATTTCTGTACTGCATTGGAGATTGTGAGAAGGGCATCACATGCTCCAAGGCCTTTACGAAAACCAAATTGCAAACTAGGGAATAGATGATTACCTTCAGCAAACATATTAAGACGTTTTGCCAGAAGACGTTCAAAAACTTTAGATAATATGGGAGTTATGGAAATTGGGCGGTAATCAGTGGGACTTGAGCTACCACAAACACATTTACATAGAGGAGTAACATTACCAATTCTCCAACAAGTGGTAAAAGCTCCTCTTCTTGCTAACTTGCTGTACGTGGCAAGAAATTCTCTTGGAAAGACGCATAGTTGTCATGCCAATATAATTTCCGGGACAACCACGGATAGGGCATTGATATGCATAGACAACATTCGTCTTCTTTAAGAAATCCTGCTCTGGGGGCGCTGGGTTATTCCTCATAATAAGGCTTTTCGGCTTGGCCGTTTGGTAATATATAATGAAGTCCAATTTCTGGGTGTCTTCAGTAGGGGATACATTATTCTTGATGATTTCTTTCATTGCCTTCTCGTCTTGCAGGTAATTCGGATGCATATGTCCTTTGTAAAATAGCTTGATGTTATTGCTACTGTCGATTCTTTCGGCGGGGTCGGGTTCGTAGCACTTGTCTACTGCTTTCCTGACTTCCTTTTGGACGTGCTTATTGGAGAATCCATTGTTGACAAGTACTTGGGATATTCGGTCCAGTTCCTTGTGTGTGTCGCACCAGGTGTAACAGTGCGACAGGGCCCTCCTGACGTAAGCCTTGATGGTAGAACTCTTATATCGGGCGGGGCACTCACTGTCTCCATTCAAGCACATGCCTAGGTTTGTGGGTTTGGTATACACTGTGGTCCGAAATCCATTCTCCGTCGAGGTGACTAGGACATCCAGGAACGGGAGGCGATTATCTTGGCTGTGTTCGAATGTGAAACGGAGTACACTATGGTCCTCAAACATCTTCCTCAAAGTCTCGATTTCATCACTTGATCTCGCTTTCACAAAGGTATCGTCTATGTACCTAAAGTACAGAAAGGGGCATTCTACACGGGAGAACACTCTCTCTTCTATTATTATTATTATTATTATTATTATTATTATTATTATTATTATTATTATTATTATGATTATTATTATTATTACAACCGTAGTTGGACAAGCAGGATGCTATAGGCCCAAGGGAAAATAGTCCAGTGAGGAAAGGAAACAATGAAAAATAAAGCATTTTAATAAACTTTAAAAATTATAAAAGAGGAGGAGATATTAGATAGAATAGTGTGCCCGAGTGTACCCTAAAGCAAGAGAACTCTAACCCAAGACAGTGAAAGACCACTGTAAAGAGGCTATGGCATTATCCAAGACTAGAGAGCAATGGTTTGATCTTGGACTGTCCTTCTCTCAGAAGACCTGCTCATCACTGCTAAAGAGTCTCTTCTACCCTTGCCAAGAGGAAAGTAGCCACTGAACAGTTATAGGGCAGTAGTTAACCCGTTAGGATAAGAAGAATTGTTATGTAATCTGTGTTGTCAGGTGTATAAGGACAGAAGAAAATCTGTAAAGAAGAGGACAGACTATTCGGTGTATGTATCGGCAAACAGATAGTAAACAGTAACCAGAGAGAACGATAATATGAATTACTGTCTGGCAAGTCAAAAGTCCTCATAACTCTCCTGCGGTAGTATCTGAATAGGTGGCTGGTCCCTCACCCACCCACTATTGGCTGTTTACTTTCCCTGTATACTTGAAGTGCAAGAAAGGGAGTTGACTCCGGCGATTATTAAGATGGGATATTTAGCTACTCAGTAACCTCAAAGAACTGGGAATACAACAAACACCTAAAGTTATTACGAATTACTCTATAGCTATTCAGTGAACTTGAACTTTGGGGACAGTACATTTCGAAATTATTGCACTATTCTTTTTAGCTTCTCAACAAACTTGGATTATAGTGAAAGCACTTTACTCCCACGGTTATTGCGAATTGTTATATAGTTCACAGTAAACTTAGAGCACACAGAAAAAAGTAGTGTCTGACAGCTATAACTATTTATTATTTAACTTTTCAACAAATTGGAACCACTTGGAGAATAGCATATTATTGCAATTATTGCCATAGGCAATATGACTACTCAACTTGATAATCAACGGAAAATAAGTAAAAAGAAAAAAAAAAAGCCCTACTCTTCAGGATTAATATTGAAGTAGGGCTACATAATATATTTAGTATTTGATAATGTGAGATAATAAAAGTTGAGGATCAATAACAAACAAGTTTGAGGAATTCATATAAATTGCATCTATAACATATTGTAAGTCAATTGATTTAAATCTGAATAAGAATGTAGGGACTGAATTTCCTTGTAAGTATTGATGAAAATTTATTTTTAAAGAAAATAAAAGGTGTAAATTGTGCACATTAGGATCTTTATAAAAATGCAATACAGACTAATCTAGAAAAAAAAGAAATATTGAATACTTGCACTTAAATAACAAAGGTGGATTTACGTAATCGGTTGCCTCACATTCCAGTGATTTCACTAACGGCCACAAAGATTACACACATTCACAAAAAACTTAGTGAGTTCATGAAATCATTGATTAAATATTTTTATTGTAACAAACTCAATCATATATATATATATATATATATATATATATATATATATATATATATATATATATATATATATATATATATATATATATATATATATATATATATAAACACACATATACAGTGTGTATATATATATATATATATATATATATATATATATATATATATATATATATATATATATATATATATATATATGTATATATATATATATATATATATATATATATATATATATATATATATATATATATATATACATATATATATATATATATATATATATATATATATATATATATATATATATATATATATATATATATATATATATATATGCATATATATATATATATATATAGATATATATATATATATATATATATATATATATATATATATATATATATATATATATATATATATATATATATATATATATGTATACATATATATATATGTATTGTCCCCAAAAAATTACGAATATAATTCCTAACTTTCCATTTTTGCTTGTAGTAACCGCTTATTTTGACTCAAAGGAAGTAAGTGGTTGTTTGATAGTTATAAGTTCGTATCAAATTAGGTTTTTTTTTCTTTTTTTAACCCTCTTCCATTGGTTCCCTTATTACCTTGTTATAACTATACCAACCTATAAGGTATGTACTGAAAGACAGAAACAGAGACATCACTCCGTCCGCAGTATGGCAGCAACTCCTCCTCTATTCCTCTAAGCCTTCTGTGAAATTACTAATCTTCGTGTTCAAGTGTTTTTCTCAGATGCGTTTCTTCGTCGATAATTGTACAGTGAGGAATATAAGCAATATATGGATGTTGTAAAACCTCCATTGAACCACTGGATAGCTCCCTCGATTAGTTTGCCACGATCATGTGCCACGTCGAGACATATGCAGTTCTGAAGTCCTCGTCCTCGAGTTTTGACCCAGGGTTTACTTTGATGTATTCAGCATTGTTCTATGTGATTGAGCCCAAGTGGTGCCCTAGGTTGATTTGTCGTATAATTGTCTCATTTATCTACAACTTGCTCTTGTGGTGAACGCCGTCGTCACTCTCACTAATATGCCTCTCCGGACAATAACAGGTATGAGGTTCTTCTGGAGGAAGCTGGTTTTAGTTCGATTCCTTGTTATTGCCTGTACTGTGACGAAGGAGGGAGAAGGTCATGAAGTGGCTGTCCATGAGGGCACGAAGTAGGTTCACCTCACGAGGAGAGCTGTCTGCGGCAGGTTGCAAGCGAGTGATACTGGTCATTTTCCGGAGGGTGAGCGAAGCCCTTTGGTCCCCCAACGGTTGTTGAGAGAGCTGAAAAGGCGTTGCAATACGGTAGACCGCGACCTTGGATTCCTGCTCCCATGCGCCGACAGGTGTTTGATTTCATTCACAGCCTTTCACATCCCTCGTGCCGTTCCACTGCACAGCTGCTAAAGGCAAAGTTCATTTGGCACGGCATTTCTAAGGATGCTAAGGATTGGGTTCGCGCCTTTACTTCTTGCCAAACTTCCAAAGTACATCGACGCACGGATTCAGGAGTGGGCACCTTTCCTCAACCTCAGCGTCGTTTCACACACATTCACGTCGGCGTTTTAGGCCCCCTACCCACATCAC
>NW_027169679.1:105000-112500 GCF_036898095.1 Palaemon carinicauda | reverse complement strand
ACTGAAATGTTCCTCTTTAACCCTGGACAGGTAGCGTGGCCAAACCCGCCCGTAACAGGTAGGGTGGTGTCATATGTGTTACACTCCCTTTCGGGGGGGGGGGGGGATACCAATTTAAAATATTTTTTTTTTTATAGTTTACTTTCTACTGGTGTAGGAGAAAAAAAAAAACTTTGAATATAAAATAACACTGTACTTACATAAATACGAAAATAAGTATAAAAATACAATCTTTCCTAATTAACTTGCACTGGACACTTTAAAATAAAACAATGAACAAAAAACCACTTGGGTGCTGCAACTAGAGTCCTGTGTGCACAACTTGACGTAAAAAAATCGCCGATATCAGCAAAACTGCCAGATCTGTAAAGAAAAGAAAAAGCGGTTAATTTTTGTATACGCAAAATCACTACAAAATATTTGTGTGAAAGGAATGCTATATTTATAGCGGTAATACTTATTATATTTGGATGAATTTTTCCAAAAGTCATCTACAATGATCCCAGATGATGGCAAAACCTTAGGAATTATATATAGTTAATATAAACTGGGCAAAAGCTTAGTTCAAATGTAACATGTACCGTGCGCCATTGACGTAAAAGAAAGGCATATCTAGAAAGAGTACTAATAATTGATGTATATGCAATAAAATGGTAAATAAATAATCTATGATGACCCTAGATAACAGCAAAAAGGTTAAAAATGGTTTTTAGTAAGTATAAACGGGTAGAAAAAATAATTTGTGAAACTTACTACTTGAGTTGGCATTGGTCGCAGGTGTAGTTGACATGGGAGTTACAAACAGGCTTATGGCACTTGCCACACAAAAGCTTGGTCCTGACATTAGAAGAAGAAGGGCAGAGAGGGCATCTGTTGCGCTTCTCACTTCGTTTTCGAGTGTCTGGACTCTCATCTTCGTGCTCTTGTACCGCAAAAACAGAGCAAATGAGGTAAGTTAAGTCCCTTGGGAGGTACCTCTTGTTTGCGAGTCTTGAAAGTGCTGCATCACGGGCGAGTTCGATGGCCAATTCCGTAGAAAATTGCCTCCTGTTATACAAAGTGTTGTCAGGCAAATTTTGGTGGATAAAAAAGGAATTATTCATAACAAGATTGATAATCCCATAGAAGACACATACGGGCCACCTCCGGGTCTTCCTGCTGCAGGTCAGGGCAGAACATATCTGATCGAATGTGTCAACTCCTCCCTTTGTGGCATTATAAAACATGTGCATGTGACTTTTATGATCCTCAATAACTGTGGGATTGTGATGAACTGTGGAAAGAATCTGGATCCTTTTCGTCGGCTTGACACATTGGCACAAAACGGTGACCTTGTCCTTGTAATTATACGTGGCAACAGATTCGCCTAATTCCATGGGCGTTGACAGCAAGACAGTAGGCAGGTACGGTTTTGGACGAATAGTACCAACTAAATGCATCCCACGTTCACGGAGAGCCTTGGCTAGTGGCAGGGAAGTAAACCAGTTGTCCGTCGTAACAATACGCCCAGCCTTCCTGAAGGGTCGGGTTAGCTCCAACGTGAAGTATTCTCCCAAGGGCGTACTTGTATTGGTAGTTCCCTTGCCCAGGTAGGGAATGGCATTGCACATGTAGAATGTGTCTGCATCACATGCCATAACTAACTTGATGCCATACCTAAGAGAAAAGAAAACAAAATAAAAGAAACAATAAATATAAAGAAAACAAAATAAAAGAAACAATAAATATAAAGATAACAAAATAAAAGAAACAATAAATATAAAGAAAACAAAATAAAAGAAACAATAAATATAAAGAAAACAAAATAAAAGAAACAATGAATATAAAGAAAACAAAATAAAAGAAACAATAAATATAAAGAAAAGAAAACTAGACCTATAAAAAAAATTTAACAAATTGCATATATATCAAAAAAATTAAAAATATTGTATATATATATATATATATATATATATATATATATATATATAAAACTTTTTACTTACTTTGCTGGTTTATTCGGGATGTACATCCTGAAACGGCACCGTCCCCTGAAGCCGAGGAGCTGCTCATCCACAGTGAGATGCCCACTGGGTTCATAGTTGGCAATGCAATTGGCAATGACCTGGTCCCACAAATTCCTTATGGGAGCAAATTTGTCATGTGTCACACGCTCCTCCCTCGTGGCAATGCTGTCAAAACGTAGGGCCCTCTGAATAAAGGCGAAGCGGCACTCACTCATGATGCTCCTGTAGAAGGGACATCCTAGAGACTTAGAGAACATCTCTTCCGCTGTCAGATGATTGTCCTTCCGTGCCCCTGTCATGATGAGGATCCCAAGGAAGGCACGTAACTCCATGAGGGTCACATCCTTGAAGGTGGGGTCGTTTTGCCGCTTGTATTTGTTCCGTAGGGTTAGGATTTTGTCATTGGTGTGGATGACCACTTCTGCAAGCATTATATTTGTCAAAAATTTGTCAATCACTTCAGCAGGAGTCCTACACCCGAAGACAGGCATGGTAGGACCAGCACTGTCAAACTGGTCAATCTTCATGATTGGTGGCATTGTTGGGTTTGGCTCTGTTTGCCACTTCGTGTTGTCCCTAGCCATGTAAGAGTTATCCGGCAATCTCTTCAATGCCACACCTTCTGCAGGGCAAAGAGGTCCTCTCCTCCTTTTCCTACTCCTCATCTCCACGGGACTAAGATGAGGCACAGGAACCGCAGGAGACGCTGAAGAAGGCCCAGGATACGCTGAAGAAGGCCCAGGATACGCTGAAGAAGGCCCAGGAGACGCTGAAGAAGGCACAGGAGATTCTGCAGGAGTCACAGGAACAACGGAAACAAGACGAACTGCGTGCGAGACAGCAAAATCATGTCTCTCTTCATGCGCTGTTTCCGCTACTTCAGCAGCCAAAAGTTGATCCTCGTTTTCCTCACGCAGCAAGGTTTCATTGTCGACCAGGTCGTCTTGGATAGTGTCTTCTTCAAAGGTAAGGGTCAAAGGCTCTTCTTCATCACTACTGACGAAAAGGAGCTCCAAAAACTCCTCCTCCTTGAGATATTTCTTCGCCATGCTGAAAATCTGAAAACACGAAAAAATAGAAAATTAGAAATTACCCTTAAAATCACATTCTTGCTGCTTTTAAAACAAAATGGCGATTGGTACAAGTACCTACACCATTCAGTGATATGTTCCGATAGACACAATTAAATTATTTCACTAAATAATAATACAGTAATCTAAAATACAAAATGTTTGCGTATGCGTGACATACCCCTGTTACGGTAACGTGGTTGCTAATATGCAACAATTCCAACTTTGGAGGCCAATATCTGACGAATGCGTCGGAGTAGAGAAGTGGCGAATGTTTCCTGCGATGAAGCTGGTGAGCAACTAACGGCTCCTGGGTAGACAGGCCAGAGCCTGCAAGGCGTCTATGCGCAGAAACGAAAAAACGAGTTTTTGCGCCGCATCCCGGCCAAATCCGACACCACGCAACCTATCCATGGTTAAAGGCAGAGAACACATGTCTGTTGTCAACATAACATATACAGATGGGCAGGTCCCATAGAATGCAATCTAGTAGGCGATGAAAAGTGGCCTCATCATTACGAAGGCCAAACCAGAACTAATTGTTGGTGTATCTAATATAGGGAATGGTGACGGCGGTCTTGGTGACGTCTTCTGGGTGTGAATAGAAATTGATAATACCAATTCAAATGATCGATCATGGAGAAAACATTCGCTTCGTGCAAGTATGAGGTAAGGTTAGTGACGTTTCGGAGAAGGTAGTGATCCAGATCTGTCTGCATGTTAAAGCACCTATAATATCCACAAGGGCTTAGGGAGCCATCCATCTTAAAGCCGATGTTTAAGGTCAATGACCATGGACATTTCGGCAACTGTTTGTTTATCAGATGCCAAACGATCCAGGGTCAGTTGCCTGAATTATACAAACCGTGTGAGACATAGCAAAGTTCAGGACAGAAGATTTCCTGTATGACGTGAGTATGTGGGTTTAGGCATCCAAGGGAGTGTTGATATGGAGAGAAAGACTAGAGGTAGAGGATTTAAAAAGTGTAGACAATTATGAATACACGTTAACTACTTGTCAATTCCTCATATCAACCAGTACGTGGAAAAAGTAGTTTTATTTACATTGTGGAATTTCCATTGGTAGTTGGTGCTCCCAAACGACAGTGTGAGTGTCATATACCCGTGGGAGGGGATCTCACATCTGTTGGTACTGTGGCGGGCCAAGAGAGGAGTTGTTAACTCAAAGGCAGGATGCAATCAACTGAGTTTTATTAAGGAACATTCTTCTTTATATACAAAACCTCAAGGCAACAGGACATGACCTGTTCGAAAGACAGACAATGTTACAGAGCAAAACGGAGACATGATCATTAAGGTTCTTTTTAGTGCGAGGGAAGAGCGCAGATAAAAGCATAATATATACAACATAAATATGTACAATTGTGTGCCACACGGTTGGTACATGGCTCCCCCCAATAAAAATGACATACTGCACATGTTAAATAGGGCGCCCTGATCTAGAGAGGCGGACTGTAGGCGGGTCATCTGGCAGAAGATAAGCAGGTTTTAGACGATCAATAGAGACTCAGTATTCTTTGCCACGAATGTTTTGTAGGAATGCTTTCGGACTGCGTCGGATCACAAGGAAAGGGCCCGTGTAAAGGGGCGTTAGTGGTGGCTTGCTAGTGTCGTTGCGCAGAAAGACGTGCGTTGCAGAGTGCAAATCCGTTGGTATGTGATGCTTCGCTGGGGGCTTGTAAGTCTGGCGGCACGGAGTAAATTTTCCCACGACGTGACGTATGCGCTGGAGATCGTCGGAGGAGGTTGTAGAAGGAAAAAATTCGGCAGGGACGACCAACCGGTCGCCATACACCATTTCAGCTGCCGAGACGTCGAGGACGTCTTTAGGAGTGGTCCTTAGTCC
This sequence comes from Palaemon carinicauda, assembly GCF_036898095.1. Classification (NCBI taxonomy): domain Eukaryota; kingdom Metazoa; phylum Arthropoda; class Malacostraca; order Decapoda; family Palaemonidae; genus Palaemon; species Palaemon carinicauda. The sequence continues at coordinate 107,557 of NW_027169679.1, read as the reverse complement.
CAGGAGGACCCAGGGAAGTTGAGTAAACCAGTTGCAATCCTTGCAGCGGGACATCAAAGCTGCTTTGTGGGTGCGATGAAAACGTTCAACCATTCCATTGGCAGCGGGGTTGTAGGCCGCTGTCTGATGCAGGGTGATGCCCAGGAGATTCGCTAATGACGTCCACAATTGGGAGATGAAAGTGGTTCCCCTGTCAGAAGTAATATGCTCAGTGATACCGAATCTTGAAATCCATCCAGAGAGTAAAGCAGATGTACATGAGGCGGACGTTGCAGTTTCCATGGGAATGGCTTCAGGCCAACGAGTGGAGCGGTCGATGACGGTAAACAGGTAACGATGTCCTTGTGATGTGGGTAGGGGGCCTACAACGTCAACATGAATGTGTGCGAAACGACGCTGAGGTTGAGGAAGGGTGCCCACTGCTGAATCCGTGTGTCGATGTACTTTGGAAGTTTGGCAAGAAGTACAGGCATGGACCCAATCCTTAGCATCCTTAGAAATGCCGTGCCAAATGAACTTTGCCTTCAGCAGCTGTGCAGTAGAACGGAACGAGGGATGTGAAAGGCCGTGAATGAAATCCAACACCTGTCGGCGCATGGGAGCAGGAATCCAAGGTCGCTGTCTACCAGTACTAACGTCACAGAGGAGGGTGGTGTTGGAGTCTTCGAGGGGAAAATCTTCCCAACGGAGGGACGTGCAGGAAGTCCTACAAGCTTGATACTCTGGATCCTGTTTTTGGGCTCCATCCAGGGCGTTTTAATCCAATCCCAGTTGAACGACAGCCAACGTGTTTCTTGACAGGGCATCGGCAACGGGATTCATTTTCCCAGGGACGTATTGGAGGGTGCAATTGTATTCAGCCACGGCGGAGAGGTGTCGGCGTTGACGGGCGGACCAGGCGTCAGACTGTCGAGTGAAGCCTTGCACCAGAGGCATGTGGTCTCTGCGAATGACGATGGGCGTACCTTCTAAGAAATGGCGAAAGTGACGGACAGCCAAGTGCATCGCCAGCAATTCTCGATCGAAGGTAGAATAACCCGATTCTGCCTTGGACAGTTTTCTGCTGAAGAAGGCCAATGGGCAGGGCGAGACTTTGACCACCTGCTCGAGTACTGCACGAATAGCGACGTCGCTGGCATCGGTGGAGAGAAGGAGAGGGGCGTGTGGAATAGGAAAGGTGAGAGCCGCAGCAGTTGATAGGGCCTTCTTTGCATTGCAGAAGGCTGCTTCTTGAAGGGGACCCCACTTCAGGTCCTTTGGCTTGCCCTTGAGGGAGGCGTAGAGGGGAGCAAGAGTGGCGGCAATGGCTGGCAGAAAACTGTGATAATAGTTGATCATGCCCAAGAATTCCTGCAGAGCTTTGAAGGTCGAGGGCGCGGGGAAGTTCTGAACGGCTGCTACCTTCTCAGGGAGGGGATGGACTCCTTCAGGAGTGATACGGTGCCCTAAGAACGACACTTCGTTGGCGCCAAAGGTACACTTGTCGTACCGGACTACAAGGCTGTTATGTTGCAGGCGGTCGAGCACGATGTGCAGGTGACGGATGTGTTCCTCTTTTGAGGAGGAGAGCACAAGTATGTCGTCCACATAACATACACAGAAAGGGAGGTCCCCTAAGATGCCATCCATGAGACGTTGAAACGTTGCCCCAGCATTACGAAGGCCAAAACAGGAGTAATTGAAGGTGTATGTACCAAACGGAGTGGTGATGGCGGTCTTGGGCATGTCTTCTGGGTTCATAGGCACCTGATAATACCCCTTCAGGAGGTCTAGTATAGAGAAAACCTTCGCTTTGTGCAGGTAGGAGGTCACATCGGCAATGTTTGGGAGGGGGTAGTGATCCGGTTCTGTTTGCATGTTCAGGCGCCTGTAATCACCGCACGGACAGAGGGAGCCGTCTTTCTTCAGAACGATGCATAAGGGTGACGACCATGGGCTGGAGGCCTTTTGGCAAAGGCCACTTTTCTCCATTTCGGCGAACGTCTGTTTGTCGACTGCCAATCGTTCCGGTGCCAGAGGTCTGAATTTTTCGAAGACTGGGGGTCCCGTCATCTTGATATGGTGATAAATACCGTGCTTGGCAGGAACCTTGGGCGTTTGGCGAAGTTCTGGACGGAAAACTTCCGGGTACGACGTGAGGAGTTGGGCGTAGGCATCCGTGGGTACGCTGATGTGGAGAGCGAGGTTAGAGGGGGCGGGTTGAAGAGGTGTCGACAAGTACGAGTCTGCGTTGACCAATCGTCGGTGGGCGACATCGACCAGAAGGTGGAAATGAGAGAGGAAATCCGCACCGAGGATTGGCATTGTGACGTCAGCAACGAGAAACTTCCAATTGAATTCACCGTTTCCGAACGATAATGTGAGGTTCTCGTAACCGTAGGTGGGTATCGCAGATCCGTTGACAGCTACCAAGTGGACGTCGGCAGATGTAGACAGACTACGTCGTGCCTTGAAGAATTTCCTTGGCAAAAGAGAACGACAAGCACCCGTGTCTACCAAAAATCGCACTCCCATTCCTGCATCCTATAAGAAGAAAAGATTAAAAACATGGGAGGCC
>NW_027169679.1:97500-100000 GCF_036898095.1 Palaemon carinicauda | reverse complement strand
TATGTCTTTCAGCAACCTGGATGTACAGTTTATTGGTCACTTTTTTTTTTTTTTTTTTCAAAACAACTATTGATTAGTGTTGCATTTCGAATCACAGTTTCTCTTACTCTACCCTATTTTTCCATAAAAATAGTTCAATATCTAGACATAGATTTTAAAGGAACTTTACTCATTAATCTTATGACATGCCTAACTATTCCTAATTTTATAAACCTTACCTCCCTGCCTGTTTTTTTTTTTTTTTTCACTCCTCCCTACCCCGTCCCTCTCTGTTTGGTTTTCTCTTTTTTTCTAAATTTCATTATGTATTTTATGGTTATTTTTTTTTATTTTTTTGTGGTTTATATTTTATAACTATAGTATTCTCTCTCTCTCTCTCTCTCTCACATCTCTCCTCTCTCTCTCTCTCTCTCTCTCTCTCTCTCTCTCTCTCTCTCTCTCATCTCTCTCTCTCTCTATCAAAACGTTGGAAATCACAAGAGAATTTTCATGATAGTGACAGAGACCAGATACCGGTAAATAACGAATCAACTGAAGATATGATTAACTTTTTTAGATCTCAGCCAGTTGATGTTAATTCAGTTATTCTCACAGTAAAGAATTTAAATGATACAAATTCAGTAGGGTCAGATGGAATACCCCTTCGTTTCATTCGAGATGCCTTACCTGTAATAGCATTTTATTAAAAAATAATCTGGGTAAACACCAGCTATTATTGGGGTATTGATTATAATCAATACCACAATAATTACTGGTGTTTACCCCGATAGATGGAAGCTGCCACATGTTGTACCATTTTACAAGAGTGGCGACCCAGTAAACGTTGAAAACTACCGACATATATATCTCTTCTTCCAATTTTGTCAAAAATATTAGAAAAATAGTAACAAATCAATTACTTGAATATCTTGAACAAAATAAATTATTGTCCTCTACGCAATATGGATTTAGACCTCATCTGTCTACTGAAATGGTATTGCTTAAGCTATCAGAAAGGATTTATCATGATATTGACCAGCAAAAGATAAAATTACTTATATTGTTAGATCTTTCAAAGGCATCGATAGCGTTAGCCACGATATTTTGTTAAATAAGTGTAGGAAAATGAAAATAGATTCTTTTTGGTTTAGTAACTATTTACAAAATCGTTTTCAAATAGTCAGACTAGATAATATTATCTCTTCTCTAAGCAAGTCCATTTGGAGTTCCCCAGGGCTCTATTTTAGGCCCCGTGCTCTTTCTTTTTCACATCAATGATATGGCTGATTTCATACAGGACTATTTCAAAGATATCGCAAAATTTTTAATTGCAGGTAGTATAAATGATATACCCACTCTTATCACGAAGGCAAAAGCTATTTTAGAAGCAGGACTGCGATACTTTCAATTAAATGGTTTAAATGTAAATGAATAAAAAACTAAATTCATATTTATTGGTACAAGGCAATATATATCACAAATCCCATTAGATACCGTTCTAAACTTTAGCGGCCATCAAATTGAAAGAAGTGTACACATAAAAAATCTTGCCATTCATTTTGACCAATATATGCTTTTTGATGTACACGTATCTGAAATAGGTAAAAAAAGTCAATGGAACCTTCATGTATTTAAACAGAATTAAAGATATAATAGATATTGACATGAGGGCGATGGTAGTTCAGTCTCTTGCACTGAGCATGATAAATTATTGTTTAAAGATTTGGGAAGTACTACTAAATAACAATTACAATGGGTTCAAAAAGTAAAAAGCTTTGCGGTAAAAGTAGTTGATGGTAGGGCCAAAAAATATGATCATGCATTACCAATTTCAGATAAATTAGAATGGTTAAATGTTAAAAGAAGGTTTAAATTCAACATTTGGGTGGGAGTTTTTAAAGTTGCGTGAAGTTTAATACCAACTTGGCATTTTACGTTTATAACAGTTGGAGCTGGGAGGGACAGACGAACGAGACAGAATAATAACCTTTATAAACCGAGAACCGACACAGACTTGGGAAGTAGATGCTCTACGGTACGAGGACCAACGATATGGAATACCCTACCTGAGTCATTGAAAACAACATCCAATATAGACACTTTTAAAGCAATTCTCAGGAAATATATGTTTTCTACAAGATTTTAGTTACAAATTTGTGGATTGGTTTTAATGTACTTGTGAATATCAGTTTTTAATGTTTTATGGGGTCTACTGTAATTTTGATGAGTTTTACTATTTTTAAGTTATTTTATTTTTTCTACTAATGTAAATGGTGGACCAAATGTATTTCAGTTGGTAGTCAAAAGATTTATATGGAAGCATCACTCATGTAAATGTTAATTTTTTTTTTTGTAATCACAATATCAGTAATCACTATTCTATATGTTGCTTTATAAATAATGTATAATACCCAATGTATTCATTTGGAAATAAATTATTATTATTATTATTATTATTATTTTTTTTATTATTATTATTATTATTATTATTATTATTATTATTATTATTATTATTATTATT
>NW_027169679.1:82500-92500 GCF_036898095.1 Palaemon carinicauda | reverse complement strand
ATATATATATATATATATATATATATATATATATTTATATATATATATATATATATATATTTATATATATATATATATCTCTATATATAAATATATATATATATATATATATATATATATATATATATATATATATATATATATTTACATATAGATATATATATATATATATATATATATATATATATATATATATATATATATATATATATATATATATATATATATATATGCATATATATATATATATATATATATATATATATATATATATATATATATATATATATATATATATATATATATATGTATACACACACACACATATATATATATATATATATATAATTTATTAAGTTACAGATAGAAATTTTAAATGTTCCTAAATCTTTTGTAGTGAAAATGTATAAAGAAAGTTTTTTTTTTTTTCTTTTAAATTAAGAAAAACCTTCTGATCATTTTTATTCGCAAATAAATCAATATTCCGTCAAGGCACTTGAAATTATCAAAAGAGTTCTCTTCAGTTCATATCCTTCATTAGGGCATCCTGGTTCTACAGCGAAGTCACTGAAAATAAAAGATAGAAAGATAACACCTCTCTCTCTCTCTCTCTCTCTCTCTCTCTCTCTCTCTCTCTCTCTCTCTCTCTCTCTCTCTCTCTCTCTCTCTCTCTCTCTCGTTTACCAATGTCAAAATTGTGATATCATACTAATATATCACACACACACAAATACCCGTATATACATACATACATACATACACACACACACACACACACACACCACACACACACACATATATATATATATATATATATATATATATATATATATATATATATATATATATATATATATATATATATATAAATGTTACGTCAACTAAGTTTTAATGAAATATCAAAGACCGAATTCGATTTATTAATTTTGGTTATATTATTTTCTAAATAATTAAGAGGTCTTAAAGATTCTTTCATAATTCATTGAAAAAGGAATACTTCTACCGGTACACGCATATTTTTATATTTTGAAATTTAGCCGTATATATTCACTAACCTCATATATACACGCATTGATGATTTATAAATAAATCTGAAACGTTGTATAGCTCAATCCAACTACTGCTTTATTCTGTTTATGGTAAAAACAGCTAAGTTTAGGATAATAGAGCTTTTTTACGTCGATAGATCAATAATGGTCCAGGGGTCAGACCACCCACCGTGCAACATCCCCTTCCTTATAACTCAAAAAAAAAAAAAAAAAAAATTGTCACTATAAAGCTCAAAATATCTAGATTCCAAAAAATATCAGGTGTCAGGAAAAATACAGGGAGTAACGATGATACATAACCATATTTATTTACCTACTATAATTAAAAAAAAATTACCGTGGCCGATATTCCACATTCCCTCCAAAATTTTACAGAACTGTTGAATTACAATCTTCGAAGTAAGGTTAACATTTTACACACACACACACACACACACACACACACACACACACACACACACAATAATAATAATAATAATAATAATAATAATAATAATAATAATAATAATAATAATAATAATAAATCTGGGTTTTCATACAAGTAGTTGCCTTTAGGAATTATTAATGAAGCCTTATTAGATTAAAAGTTATGTGCGATAGACACATGGTACCATTATTCAAATAAAATATATTTTAATTAATTTGATCCGTTTGAGTTTCGTTATTTTACACTCTTAAATCCCAAATAGAATTGAAGAAAGCATACTTATATTTCTAAAACAGAATGTACCAGTTCTCTTTTTGTATATAAAGTATTACAACTGGAAAAGTTTATACAAAGCTATTTCTTATATAAGTAGTGACATGCATTACAAGCATTACTTGGTATGTTTTATAAAAGAACTTTAGTCCATTATTAGCTTGATTTTTATTTCGCTAATCAACTGCTTATATCTTTTATGAATCGACAACATGGCAGTAGGTTGGCTAGAGCACCAGGCACCTGTAGAGATACTACTGCTACTGAATTATTTGGTCCTCGGATTGACCAGGTAGTAATACGTTTGATGACTCTTTTTTTACGACTCATTATCATTTGACTGACCATGTATTGAATTGTTTGGCCTCTTATTAATCCTTTCTCCCATTTCCTCATACACCTGACAATACTAAGATAACCAAGAAGAAAAACAAAATAAAATAAAATAAAAAAAAACACGACACTATAACTGTTCAGTGGCTACTTTCCACTTAGAAAGAGTAGAAGGACTCCTTAGCTATGATAAGCAGCTAGCCCAGGAGAGAGACACTCCAAAAACAAACCAATGTTATCTAGTCTTGGGTAGCGCCACAGCCTCTGTTCCATGTCCTTAATGTGTACTGGATTAGAGTTCTCTTGAATGATGGAACTCTCACGCACATTATTCTATCATTTTTTTTTTTTTTTTTTTTTTTTTTATCAGCACAGATATATTTTCCTTGTTTTAGCACTTGGGCTCTTTCTAACCTCCACTAATGGTTGATAGAGTCATCATTGGCCCAAGAACTACCTGTGGGGGAATTTTCGTTAGAATCGGTCAATTTATTTTGACGTTATCTTTTAGATAGCGAAAAACACAAATCCAGACATAGAATTTAGATCTGTATCCGCATCATCTCCAGTATATAACGAATTACTCCATAAGCTTAGCTCTGCCTGTGGTGTAAGTTTTCTTAAAATCGGTCGAGAAGTTTTGACGCAATCGTATGTACAGTCAGACAGACAGCCACACACACAAACACAAAAAAAAAAAAAAAAAAAAAAAAATAAAAAAAAAAAAATCGGGACCTAGAATGGGCATTCAGGTCTTGAATCCAAATACGGATCCGGATCTAGAATCCAGATACAGATCTGGATCTAGAATCTGGATACAGACCCAGATCTAGAATCTGGATCTAGAATCCGGATGTGGATATGTGGATACGGATCAACTTCATAATAAAACAGGATCATCCATGACCTAAGATCTCTCCATGGTGAAAATTTCTTCCAACTCCGTCAAGAAGTTTTAACGTAATCCAGTCAAAAAAAAAAAAATAAATAAAAAAAAAAAAATAAATAAAAGCCAAATCCGGGTCTACTTTCCGGATCCGGAACCATATCATCTCCGAATATCAATGAAGTCATCTATTACATACAATCCATCTGTGGTAAAAATTCGTCAAAATCAGACTATTTGTTTTTAAGCTATCTTTAAAATGACGAAAAATATGAATCCAGATCTACAATCCTGATCCAGATCTGGATCATCTACAAAAGAATGGGGTCCTCCAAGACCTAAGATTTGTGTGTGGTGAAAATTTCGTCAAAATTATTATAGAAGTTATTATGTAATCCTGTCCGCAGACTGTCAGACAAATACATAAATAAACTGAGTTTATTTTATAACCTCCTTGGCGGAAGTAACACAATATATTAAAGTGCATAATGCTTACGATCAATCGTATGCAAGACGATAAAACAGTATAAAGCTATTAGAGGGTAAAATGGATTAGACATATATTGATAACAGAAAGCCAAAACAAAAAAAATGTTGGACAATATATTGTGGGACAGCAGGTATTGATACGCAATGCAATGTATTTAGAGGTTTTCTAGCCTTTTTAGCTGCAAATTTGTCCATATCCTGAACAAAGTTTATATTCTTTGGAATCTCTTACTTTATACTTCGTATAGTTAAAGCCCACAACATGAAAATTTTGTACTTAGTTAATAATCACTCACAGCTAACAATTGATACTGCAATTATCAGCAGTATTTGAAGTCTAACACACAGGTTTGGGAAAAATACTTTTATGAAAAGAAGTAATTTTTGTGTAATAGTAATGGAATCATCAGCTCGTGTGTTAAACATCATTCTGCAATCTAGAAATTCGCTAAGTAGTTCCAAGTCATCTGAGTCAATGTAATAAAAACTTATCAATGGACTTTTCTTTTGTGTATTCGTCATTGATTTTATAAGAAAGTCAAATTTCTATTCAAGTTACGTAATTCCATGAGCCATTCCCTCATTTATTAGGCATTCTGTCAATGGTACATTTTAGAAGTTACTGCTTCTTATTTTCTGATGAGAGGCCTGCATCATCATGTGTATAACCAGGCAATGTTTTTCTTTATTTTCTCTTTACTATAAGTGGTCGTCAATTTTTCATCCTGATTGGCAAGGAAATAAATTTGCAACATCTGGATATAACGTGCTGTCTCACGGTAATGAAACTTTGGATCATGTTGTCGCTTATGGAGTTGTCATTTTTGAAACGTCGAATGTTATAAAAATCCAATATCTAAATTCTGCTCAACAGCTGTTTCTTCACTTCTGGTATATATCCTCATTCAAATATCTTCCGATGGTCTCTGAAATCTGGAACAAATCACCCAAATTTCTATGAATGTGTAGAAATGTTTTAGCTCTAGCACTCCGATGTGTTTCAGATTCAGCTTTCACGGCCATAGGGAAATTCTTTTATAGTTGACCTTGGACAGAAGACATGCACTGCCACCTCCAGCTCAAAACTAGCTAAATGAACTTCGGCAAGAATTCAGTGAGTTGTTCTCTATTTTAGAATATGGATTTGTGGCTCTCTAGGGTTCACTGCAAAATGTCATTGTTGTAAAAATTATTCATGTCCAGAAATGGCAGCAGTATTATCATAAAACTGAGAAAAGCAGTCTTCAAAAGAATTTTTTTTTCTCTAACTGCTGCATTATTGCATCCACATTACTTCTACTGCCTTTTATCTATTTTTCTTTTCTTCCTTTTTTTTTCTTCTTTTAGCATCAGATGAAATCCTAGGAAATTTCCCCACAAAATATTTTTTCCATAGTTTATCTCTTCATATACTATGATCTTTGACCTTTGTTCCTTTTGCACAGCATCTGGAGGTTAATTAGCCTTATGGCATACTAATCAGCTCTTTACATAATCTAGATGAAATGATTCTAATGAATAATAACACAACCTGATTTTAATGTTATCTTCCCTAAATGGTGTCTAAAGTTCCTAAAGACTAAATGAATCTATAAAACTTTATTATTATATTGTAGAGTGTTCACTTATCAATTGAATTTTTTTCTTTAGGAATATCATAGCTTAGTAAGTATCATTTGAAAATATACAAATATAACCAACTTATATTGTATTAAGAATACAAATATAGTATAATATTTGAAACAATATACTATGAAGATTTATTTTACAACATACTAAATTTAAGTGGCATTTTTATGTAATTCTGATTGGCTATATTTTGTTTAGAAATAAGATTAGAGTAACCTTGTTTATTATTATTAGGTTTTATTGTATGATAGGACTTTTTTATTAGACTAGTGTGTTAAAAGGCTCTAGGCTGAAATTGTTATTTGTGTTTTAAAAATGTTCGGTTCACATGGTGTTTAAAGATATATATTATAAAACAGGAATTTGCTGATGGAACGGATGAGCATATATCTTTCCAAGTATTCAATTTGGTGAGATGATCATGAAATTTCTGCTCATGGAACATGCTGCTCTTAGCCAAAGCATACCAGTGCAATAGCCGCTTGTTACTTTTAAAAATAACGATAAAATTACCAGTAGTTTACTTTCCTTGGGTACTGTATTTGCTAAGTTGTGCATTCATAGATAATGGAAAACCTGCTGCTGTACTCACGCAAAACTTGGTCGAGTATTACCCAGTTAAGAAATCTTAATATCACTTCTTAGTTAAGTAGAATGGATTCTGTGTACCTCTGTAACTGCCATATGTTCTATCTTTTTCGTACCTCGATTTCCGTTGTGTGCATGTGATTGTGAATTTGTTTTGAAAACTTCTCTTGACAGTGTTGTTATGACCAATATCTTTCTCTTACGCCAATGAAAATGTTGCTGAAATTAGATTTCTTAATTTGTTATTCTTTGCAGTAGCTATGTAAATAAGATAGTCTATGACAAGGCACAAATCAACCTTACCAGGACCCAGAAAGGAGCCATATATATCAACTCCAAAGTCTCAGTATTGAGCAAGAACCACTGAACCTTCATTGCTCCTTCCTCCAGGGCCTTCCCCCTTTTGGGGAAAGCCCTAGACTGTGTCATGAGAACAGTCGAAGAGGGCAAATCCTGCCCAATTCTAGAGAAATGCAAACCATTATCTCTAGCTATGCCCACCTGCGAGTAGAAGTGGAAAGAGGTACATCTAACCTTCTCCGTCTCGAAGTTCGATCTTGAGATAGCTGGCCAGCAGATCAATGAGAACCTTCCAAAGTTGCTAAACCATCTTTTGATAAAAGAACAGGAGCTGAAAGATAGTCTTGCTGCCTCCCTGTCTCATCTGAACTGCTTGGAAATGTGTGCAGGCCTTTAATAACGCCCCAGCCTTGTGATGGATTTCTATGCTTTTCTTAGGTGAAAAAATGACCTGTAGAGAACATGCGTTTGCCGCAACAACGGTGAAACACGAACCCAGAAAACTGATTTCATCATATATCTGGGGCGAAGACCCTTTCCCACAGGAAGTGGTCCAAGAGGTCATTCCCAAAGCCACCACAGAGAATAGGCACCTTCTCCAAAAGTGGGGCATGTCCTCATAGGAGAAATCTTCAATAGAACTGCAAAACTTCCGATCGTGACCAGGATTCTGGTGCCTCAAATGGTAGCCCAGCCGGAAACCACCTTCCAGATGGTCCCTCAACAGCTGGTAGTCAGTCATCTGTGTTTAATCCAGGCTTTGAAAAGCACTTGACCACCTTTCAGCCCAACAAAAATAAGGGCCCAAAAAGAGGATCCTCCAGAAACCCCCCAAGGGTCGAGGAGTATGCGGTCATGGAAACATGTCCTCAGGAACCTCTAAACAATGAGATGTTCCAGGTAAGAGGCAGTGTTTTCCACTTTCGGGATCGTTGGACTTTTGATCCCTGGTCCACAGACAAATTACGAAAGGACTTGGTTGGCAATGGAACAAAAATCCACCCCACTTTTCCAAAATTCTTCCAACACTACACCCCCTTATTGGAAGAATATACATCAGAATTCTTGTATAAGAATGTAATGAGAAAAGTCCATCAAAATTCCATGAAAGGCTGCTTTGTGTTCCCAACAAGGCCTCAGACAAACCCAGAGTCATTCTAGACTCGTCTCCACTAAGCAAGTTCATAGAGAACAACAAGTTCCGGATGCTTACATTGCAACACATAAGGACCCTTCTATCAAAAAGGGTCCTACGCAGTCTCAATAGACCTGGCAGATGCTTACTGGCACCTATCAGTCAGTCGCTCCCTCTCCTCCTGCCTAGGATTCAGACTACAGAACACAAAATATGTCTTCACAGCCATGCCCTTTGGACTAAACATAGCCCCAAAGGTATTCTCAAAGCTAGTGGACACGATTGTCCAACAGCTAACCTCCGAAGGAGTAAAAGTGGTAACATACCTGGATGATTGGCTGGTGTGGGCAGCATCCAAGACTATTTGTATGCAAGCGGCCGGAAATGTGATCCAGTTCCTGGAATACCTGGGCTTCAAGATCAATCACTAGAAGTTTCACCTTTCTCAAGCTAATAAGTTTCAAGGGTTAGGAATCCACGGGAACTTGCAGTCAAACCACTTCTCCATTCTATTAAAGAAGAGGAGACTAATCCAACACAAGAGGATTTCAAGACGCCAACAGGAAAGAGTACTAAGCTCTCTCCAGTTCGCAGTAGTGACAGATCCGGTGCTAGAAGCATGGCTATAGGATGCGTTACGAGTCTGGAGAAGATATGCATCAAATGCTCGAAGAGATCAACAAGGATGACACTGACCCGATTACGCAGGCCATTAAGGCCATAGTCAATGAATAAGAGTCTAACACAAACAATTCTCTTGCAACCACCACAAACATCAGTGGTGACAAACACGGACACCTCCCTGAAAGAATGGGGAGGCCATTCGCATCAATTGAAAGTGATAGAAATTGATCACTCCAGTTCAAAAACTTTAACATCAACATCCTGAAGGCTATGGCTGTCTTCCTGACAATGAAGAGACTATCCCCTCGCAGAGCAGTCCACATCACACTGGTCCTCAACAACGAGGGGATAGTGATATGTTTAAATCGAGAAGGCTTGAGTTCACCTCACATCAACCACGTGATGTTAGCCATCTTCCGCCTGGCTAGGAAGAGAAGGCAGCATTTATCAGTAGTTCACCTTCAAGGGTTCCGTGATGTGACGTCGTATGCTCTATCCACGCAACAAGCGACAACAAGGAACTACCTTGTTATGTAGCCGCTTACGAGAACCTTAAGCAAAAGCGATAGACGCCATGTCTCTCGACTGGAACAGATGGAATCGGATTTACCTGTCTCCACCAACCATTCTCCTGCTAAAAGTACTCAACAAGCTAAGATCCTTCAGAGGAACAGCTGCTGTAGTGCCCCCCAAATGGCCGAAAAGCAATTGGTTCCCTCTAGTTCTAGAATTTGAACTGAAGCTATTTCCTCTGCCGAACCTAGTTTTATTCGAACTCTTTACATTTCGCCTTCGAGAACCAGGAACCTGCGTCTTATGATTTTCCCCCCTAACAGCGAACAAAAAGTTTGGGATCTCGAAGAATGAGGCCGACTTCCTTGTAGAGTATAACTCAAGTCAAACTAGAAGACAATGTGAATTTTCTTGGAAGAAATTGATATCCCTTGTGAAAACAAGGGGAGTAAAAGAAATTTCAACAGATTTCTGTCTCTCTTTCTTCATTTGCTTACTTGATCAAGGCCTGACTTCCACTACGTTAACTGCGTGTAAGTCGGCCCTGACTAGTCTTCTTCTATGCACCTTTGAGGTGGACCCCACAACCGAAACCTTCTTTAAGGTGACAAAGCGTGCGCTAGACCCAAGCCAGCAACCCCTCCCAAGTCCATTACATGGTCCTTGGACAAATTCTTTCATTATGCTTCGAACGGAAACAATGAGGATTGTACTCTAAAGGAACTAACAGAGAAAGTCAATTTTCTGTTCGCAATAGCCTCAGGGGCTATAGTTAGTGAAATATTGGCTCTATCAGGGATGTTGGCAATATTCAGTTCCTAACCAAGAGAACTGAACCCCTTTCCGGATCCTACCTTACTGGCCGAGAACGTGCTACCCAACAAGAGGTGGGGTCCTTGGAGAATCTGCTCATTAAAGAAAGATGTCTCCCTATGCCCAGTAGAGTGTCTTAAGGTCTTCGTGGAACTTCAGACTTCAAGGAAGGACGAGCTCTTCCGAGGATCAAAATCTATCCTTAAAATAACTGAGAGCAATGCTCACTTACTTATTCACAGAGCGGATCCTGACAGCTCACTGGCAGGTCATGATCCAAAGAAAATTACTTCTTCGTGAGCTTCTTCCACAACAGGGGCTTTGGTAGACTCCGCAAATACACTGGGTGGAGGTCAACCAAATCTTTTGCAGACACTATAAGAAGCAAGTACATGAAATAAAACATGTTATGGTGGCGGTGGGTAGTGTTAAGAACCCACCGTCTAGCGCTGCGATGAACAGTGAACTACTTTTGGATTTTTCAGTTCATCGGGTGAATGGGTACATTTACCCTCGATTGCAAATCACACCGATGATTAACACACAGTTCCATATAGGTGCATATCTGACTGATAACACCAGTGCAGAGTGAACGTTGCGTCACGGGGTTCATGCATTTCCAAAATATCTACAAATCAGTCAGATTTGGTTTCACATCTCCATTGAGTGGCATCATTTCGATGAAATTACCTATTTTTTTTCAACAAGAGAAATTATGGACCCTGATGTGTTTTCAATGCCGGATCAGATTTATTCTTGATAGTAACTCTATTTGATAATCTAGTTACAAGATAAATTACTAAACGTATTTGCATGTTATTGCTGCTATCTCAGTTACAGATGAATAAAGCTTACTACAGTTTTGATTAAATCCTAAAAGTGCCCAACTTGAAATCAGAGTACAGATTTCCAAGGTATGAGAACGGTAATCTCTAAGAATT
>NW_027169679.1:60000-70000 GCF_036898095.1 Palaemon carinicauda | reverse complement strand
GGCAAGAAACGAAATTGGGAAAGAAAAAGAGGGAGCCACTCCCAAGGCTCCCTATTCTCCCTTTTCGTAAGCGTGCCTGGCGCCAATCCTGGCGCCATCTGTATTCTTTGTAGCGTACACGAGGTGCTACAGATACTGTATGTAGGGAGGGGTCCTACAGCCCCTTCATAGAAAGGGAAGGGAGGGTCCATCAGGACGATATGGCCATCTCACCCAAAAATAGATTTTTTGCTTCGCTCAAAATCCGTTTTTTGTGCTCAAGCCATGTCGTCCTGATGGAAGTATACCAGAGCATTAGTGTATCTGTGGATTCTCAGAACGTGCCGTACTCCCCGGAGGTAATTTTTCCCCGGTCAACTAGACCTAGAGACCTAAGATGTTACCGTTATACATCTTTTCAACTAACTATAAACTATGTTAGAGCTTCCTGCCCCCCACAGGGAAGAGTCATACTAGACTCTGGAAAAGTCTCGAAGAGTACATATACCTATGTATGAATACCAGGCAAGCTAATATAGTGGTCTCGCCCTATATTAAGTAAAGCATAGTTTGTAAAGAACCACTGCGTCAATATGAAATATCGACCAGTTCTCCGCACAATACTTGTATTGGACAAAGATTTATAGCCGCATAGGAGGAAACTTGTAAAACCGCCACCGTCCCCTAATAGGACGGAGTCCTCCCGTTAAGGGAAAGCGTAAGCCAATGCAACATAGCTTGCATAAAGGAACAATTCTATTAGAATTATCCTAGATAAGGTACATAGAATGAATGCTCAATTATACCAATAAATTGACACAGGTGAAGGAGACGCAAGGTTCTCAAGAACAAGTTTATTGACAGACAATAAATAGACAGGTTAACAACAGTTATATATATATATATATATATATATATATATATATATATATATATATATATATATATATACATATATATATATATATATATATATATATATATATATATATATATATATATATATATATATATATATATATATATATATATATATATATATATAAGAAGAGGATAACCTAAAACTTTAAGCATAAGTATGATAGTAAACAGAACTTGTTTATCTGAAAGAGAAAACATTAAATGCCACTTTTAAGATACCGAGGTATCAAAGTCATAAAAGTCTGTTTTACAAATCAATCGCATTAGCGTTAGAAACGCTCGGCACACATGTCTGCAATTATGCTAGGTTCACCTTTGGAAATGGAATAGTCTACGTGGGCAACTCAGTGCCCTCACTTAGTTTTTAGTACAGTATGTAATTACACATTCACCCTGGAATTAATCGTCCCAATTAAAACCACTGTTCCTCGCAGAGTTAAATAGTAGGGTTAACGACGCGACCCACTGCTACCACAGATCTCTTTAGTTCCTCTACTTGCTTCGCATAGTGGCGAAAGAACACTCTGGAAGACTTCCAGCCAGTGTATGAACGGAGATGTTCAAAATCCATACAATTAAAGAAATTTAAGGATGCGGCAACTTTCCTCGGATCGTGACCTGCGGGTGTACTGTCAGGATCCGCTCTGCGAATAAAATATGTGATTTTCGCTCTGAGTTGATTCAGAGATAAATTTGAGCCTGATGTTTCTCCCCTGAATAGTTGACCACCCTTGAAGTCTGAAGTTCTATGAAGATAGACCTTTAGGCATTCTACTGGACATAGAGATGCATCTTCTTTCAGAGGGCAGATTCTCCAGGGACCCCACCTGTTGGTGGGTAACTCATTCTTGGCGAAAAACGTAGGATCCGGGAACAAGTTCAGTTCTCCCCCATCCAGGAACTGAACACGACCTGCCTCTCTCGAGATGGCTACAATCTCACTAACCCTGGCCCCGGACGCAAGTGCAAATAGGAAAATAACACTTTGTATCAAATCTTTTAACGCACACTCCTCATTGCTCAACAGAGAAGCGAAATGAAGAACTTTGTCTAAAGACCATGAAATGGGCTTTGGAGGTGCTGAAGGTCTGAGCCTAGCACAGGCTTTCGGAACTTTATTAAAGATCTCGTTACCTAGGCCAACCTGGAAGGCATATAGAATGGGTCTTGTCAAAGCAGACTTACACGCTGAAATCGTGTTAGCTGCCAACCCTTGACCATGGAGGTGGATGAAGAAAGATAAGCAGAAGTCTGTCGAGATCTCTTGCGGATTCTTCACCTTGACAAAGGCCACCCATTTTCTCCAAGATGACTCATATTGCCTTCTAGTAGATTTGCACTTATATTCCTCTAGGAAGTCTATGCTGGCTTTCGAAATCCCGAAACGCTTTCTCACCGCTAGGGAGAGAAAATCATGAGCTGCAGGGTCCGGGTTTTCTGTAATTAAGCGCAGACAGTCGACTTCTGGACTCGCTGGGTCAGAACTGGATCTGGTAGTGGTACAAACTTCAGCCGTAGTTCCAATGCCAGGGGGAACCACACGCTGTTCGGCCACTTGTGGGCTACTATTGCCACTACCACCTTGAAGGATCTCAGTTTGTTGAGGACCCTCAACAGAAGGTTGTGAGGAGGGAACAGATAAATCCTGGACCATCTGTTCCAGTTGAGGGACATCGTGTCCACTGCTTCCGCTAAGGGGTCCTCGTACAGGGACACGTACAGGGGCAACTTCTTGTTGTCTTTCGTCGCAAAGAGGTCTATCTGCAGTTCTGGGACTTGATTCATAATGAAGGAGAATGATCCTGTGTCTAAAGACCATTCCGACTCTATCGGTGTGAACCTGGATAGAGCGTCCGCTGTCACATTGCGGACTCCTTGAAGGTGAACTGCCGACAGGTACCAACCTTATGTGGATCGAGTGACGCGGGAAGACTTTCTTTAAGGTAAGGCGCACTGCCATAGCTTCTAGAAAGTTTATGTGAAAGGTCTTGAATAGCTTGGACCATGTCCCCTGGACTTTTTTCCGATGAGAGTGACCTCCCTATCCCTCCTTCGAGGCGTCTGAGTAAATCGTCACCGACGGGGGAGGTGGCTGAAGAAGAACCGACTTCTTTAGATGTCTGGCTTGGGACCAAGGCCTGAGAAGAGTACGTAGCCGAAGCGTAACTGGTCTTCTCAGATCTCTTCGCGCATTTGATGCATAACTTCTCCAAACTCCGGTTGCATCCGTTAGCTGTGCTCTTAGCACTGGGTCTGTCACCGAAGCAAACTGGAGAGAGCCCAGTACCCTCTCCTGTTCGCGTCTTGATATCCTTTCGGAGTCTAGAAGTCTCTTGACAGAACCCGCTATCTCCTTCCCCTTCTTCGTCGGGATGGAGAAACGGTGTGACAATAGGTCCCAGTGGATTCCCAGCCACTGGAACTTTTGAGATGGAGAAAGTCGAGACTTTTTTCTGTCGATCTTGAAGCCTAGGTACTCTAGGAACTGGATCACTTGACTGGAAGCTTACAAGCATTCTGTCTCGGATGCTGCCCACACCAACTAGTCGTCCAGGTAGGCTACTACCTGAATTCCCTTTAGGAGTAATTGTTCGAGATCTACGCTCACAAGCTTCGTGAAAATCCTTGGGGCTATGTTTAGCCCGAATGGCATGACTCTGAAGGCGTATAGTCTTCGTTGTAGCCTGAACCCTAGGTAGGGGGAGAGTCGACGGTTGATTGGAACGTGCCAATAGGCGTCTGACAAGTCTATAGAGACGGAATATGCCCTCTTGGGCAGTAAGGTCCTTATGTGTTGCAGTGTTAGCATCTTGAATTTGCAATTCACTATAAACTTGTTGAGTGGCGACAAGTCCAGAATGACTCTGAGCTTTTCCAAGTCTTTCTTGGGAACACAAAACAGCCTCCTTTAGAATTTGATGGACTTCACCTTTTGGATCACTTTTTTCTCCAACAATTCTTGAACGTACTCCTCCAGAACAGGGGTGGAGTGTTGGAAAAACCGAAGGCACGGAGGTGGAGTGCTGTACCAGCTCCAGCCCAGTCCATTCTTGAGTAGGCTGTGCGCCCAGGGATCGAAGGTTCACCGATCCCGAAATTTCTGAAGTCTCCCTCATACCGGCATCATCTCACTTGGACTGCCGTCCTGAGGTCTTGCCTCCCTGACCACGACCACCCCTGAATCCCCTTCCCCTTGAGGGGCGCCTAGACGAGCCTCTGGCTGCTCCTCTAGGCTTTGCTCGAAAGGAAGTAGACTGCCCTTCGAACGTTGGGGTGAATGCCGTGGACTGTGTCGACACAGCCTGGGGTACACACTGAAAAGTGGTCGGGGTTTGTGCCACCATCTGGGGCACTGAAGGCAATGGCAATTGCAGTTGCTGTTGCTGTCTAAAAGGCTTGGCTGACCGAGATGGTAGCCTAGTCCTCATAGTCTTCCTCTTTGGTTGAGGACCCTCATCCGGGGAAGACTTTCTTTTGATAGCCAGGCCCCACTTCTGGAGAAGGTTTCTATTCTCCAAGGCGGCCTTATCAACAACTTCTTTGACAAAATCGGTAGGGAAAAGGTCTTTGCCCCAAATGTTGGAGGAGATTAGTTTCCTTGGCTCGTGCCTCACCGTAGCCGAGGTGAACACGAACTCCCTACAAGCTCTTCTCGCCTTGACGAAGCCATAAAGGTCCTTCGTCACTGTGGCCAGATGAGTCTTGGCTACTACCATGAACATTTCATGGTCCTTGGGGTCACTTGCCATCGTCTCAAGAGTAGTCTGAAGAGACATTGAGGCAGCCAGTCTTTCTTTTGTCTCGAACTCTCTCCGCAAAAGAAAGTCAGACAGCTTAGGGAGGTCCTCGCCAAACTGACGTCCAGCAATATCAGCCTCCAACTTTCCAACTGAGAACATAAGATGGACGTCCTTCCAGTCTTTGTGGTCCATAGGCAGGGCCAGCGACAAGGGTTTACACTCCTCCAGGGAGGGGCAAGGCTTGCCGGCCTCGACTGCTTTCAGTACAGCCGCAAACCCTTTCTGTAAAAATGGGAAGGCTCTAGCAGGAGAGGACACAAAGGAAGGGAGCTTCTTGCTCAATGCAGCTACCTTTGAGTTCGTGAAGCCCCTCTCTCTCATCGAGGATCAAAGCAGAGCTTTAGCCTTAGCATGGTCCATAACTATGACCTCCTTCGGCTCTGTCTCCTCCTTTGAAGCTGGTTCCTTCCTCAGCCGGACATAACAGTCCGGATATGACGCCTTGTTGGGCCAGAATTCCACCTCCTCTAGGGGAACTGAAGCCAACTTATCCGAGATGACGATCTTTCCAGTCGTCATCGGCATGTGCTCAGCATACCTCCATGGGTTAGCATCTGAGCACAAGGGAAGGTCTTTCACATTGAGCCTTTTCTGGGGCCCATGTGATTCTGAAAGGCTCTTCATCCGCAGTTCCATTGCAGCCGCCTTCTCCTGATTCTCCTTCTGCATTTGTTGGATCATTCCAACAATGGAGGAGAGGGCCTGTCCCAGCTCTACTGGGAGACCGGCCGATGTTGAGGGAATAGGCTCCGGGATCTGAACCGGAGTAGCCGACACCTCGTCGACCTCTTCCTCTACAACGTCTGGGGCTTGAACTTCATCCTGGGCTTCTGCCAGGAGGTTTTCCTCCAGACGCTCGTCCACGTCAGACATCCTGTCATCCAACTGGATGTCTGACTTCAGTATCCACCTGGATCTGAACTTGGGGGATCTCCTCTTGAGGCTGGGGAATCACTGCATCAGCTGATGCCTTAGGGAAAAGATACGCC
This sequence comes from Palaemon carinicauda, assembly GCF_036898095.1. Taxonomy (NCBI): domain Eukaryota; kingdom Metazoa; phylum Arthropoda; class Malacostraca; order Decapoda; family Palaemonidae; genus Palaemon; species Palaemon carinicauda. The sequence goes on along the minus strand of NW_027169679.1, from coordinate 64,311 downwards.
CTCATCTTCTCACTTGGAAGATAAGGTGCAGAGGTGTTCTTCTGGAAGCCCCTTACCCAGGTACGAAGCTTCTCCCTTGCTATATCCTTTGATTCCGCCGTCCTAGGGAAATCAAAGGCCTTAGTAATCAGGTTAGTGCACACAGTACATACCTGAGGGTTCCAATACTGGAGATCACCTTTGGAGACAGCGCATGCTGCGTGTCTCCTACAAAACTCATGTCCGCAGAGGTTCTTGCTGCGGACGTTGTAGAAAACACTTCCGCACTTCGGAGAGTCCTCCTTTGAAGAGAAGAAATTTCCATGAGTATCAAGTGAACTATGTATCACTGGATATGCATAGTATAGCATAACAATTCAGAAAGGAAAGACACACACTTGTGTTTCCTTCACAACCAATTGTTGCAGCCTTCCAGATAATAAAATCGAATGGTTAATCTCTTCTAGAATAACCAATGCAAAGTTTCCAGAGGAAACAGGTGGAGCTCACACCTAAGCAATGATTTTAAAATCCTGGATAATAGACAAGAAAGAACTCACTTTCTTATCTGTAAGGCAACAGCAAAGGGCTGTGCAAGACAACACAAAAGTGTTAGAACACACAGTGCTGTACCAAAACTTATACTATAGTTTTCTTCTTACAGTATATGTTATACAGAAGAATACTGGTACAGTATAGGAGGTTATGTGCCGGCCGGCACACACCATAACTAGCTTTAAAGTATACTACTTAACAGCTATAAGGCGGCAGAACGCTGGTTCAAATGCATGTGCCGGCCGGCAGTAACTGCCGGCCGGCAACAGCCAATGTCGGCCGGCAATGACTGCCGGCCGGCAACTACACAAGGTAGTACCCGGCTGCCAGTCACACTCTTGGCGACCGGCAGACAAGGGCTGACATTAGCCGGCCGGCAAAGGTACACGACCGATGCCAGCCAGCAGCAAAAGAACCAGAGGACTACGACTGCCCGGCTGCCGGCCTCATAGGCCGGCAGCCGGGTCGGGTACAGCACTAGAAGAAAAAGAGAATGGATGCCGTGATAAGAGCGTACACTACCTTCAAGCCCGGCAATCCGAAAGAGTGCATATAAGGAAGGGGAGAATCTAATTCAGGCTTCCTGACCAGTGCCGTCTGGTTCTACAGGCAGGCATGGATAAGGGACCAAGGGAGGTCCGGGCAGCACTCAAAACAGAAGACCCTTGCCGGCCGGCAGAGCTGCCGGCTGGCAAAGGACTGAGTCAATTCCACATCCTAACCTATCCTAGGTCCAGATGTAGAATGACGTACAGTACTGTAATGGCTAGGCCATTACGGAGATAGAGGGGGAAGGGACAAAAGAGGGTCTTACCAACCTTGATTTAGGGAAGGATCACCCGCAGCCAAGAAAACTCATCTTAGCCTAAGGGAGATCCAAGGAGGGAGGCCAGCAACACTTGGCAGCTCCCAGAGAACCAAAGCAAGGAAGGTGTTGCTACTCCCAGGGAAAGAATCTTATCCTCCCCCGAGAACAGCAACAAGGACTAGTCTGGTAGATCACAAAAGAAGGAATCATCTCGTAGAGAAACCTTCGGTAGTGACCTAAGGAGGCTAAGCCTCCTATGTCTGTGTCAGGCCAGCGAGGGAGAATCTACCCCAAGCCAGACAAACACAGACTCAGACTAAAAACTCTGTTGTTCTGTCCCTCTCTGAAACCAGACTTACTGGAACAGGGAGGTACAGTAACACCCCAGTATAGTTTTATCGAAAGTTAATTCAGATAAACCACTTAGGGATAAGCCCAAGGCTTAAACAGAGGTAAAGGGATTGCATACCTTCTCCGAAGAAAAAAAAGCAACCGGGGAGTATGAGAAAGTATACTAAGGCTCCATAAGCAACTTAGCCTAGGCACCAAGAGAATCGATTACCTAAATCACCGAAACTCACTCGTATACTATCTTGGAAATATTCAACATAATCTTAAATGTATAAAAAACAGCCTAAAGCTTCAATAAAATTTTAATACACTCGGAAAAACCAAAATCATGCATGAAGTACTAGGACCAAACGACTAGGCTACATGGCCTAGCGTAGGCCAGAATTGGCGAATACTTCACCAAAATAATACTAAAGCACGAAAGGAAATCCTATGTAACGCTAAATAGCTAAAATTTATTAAAGTAAAACAACCAGGAATGTCGCTCTGGCTAACTAAACTTATACCTAGTGAGCGACAGCGTCCATGACACCTCCGGTAGGCTACGGCTCTTGTAACAAAGATTAATCCTATTAATCACTTAAAAATTTACCAAGAGCCTACGTTTATACATAAAAGACAAGGTACTCAACTTATCAGAGGCTGACGAAGTTGGAGAAGCCATGAAAAGTAGAATAAATCTAAGATTTACGAGAAACACAGGAAAAAACACCGAGTTGTTAAGCTACGCAAAAAAGGAGTACAGATGGCGCCAGGATTGGCGCCAGGCACGCTTACGAAACGGGAGAATAGGGAGCCTTGGGAGCGGCTCCCTTTTTCTTTCCCGATTTCGTTTCTTGCCAATTGACCCCTTCGATACGTAATCTCTGTTCGGGGTGCAGATTGCCATGTAGTGTGTCAAGAATACGTCCTCTGATATGTCGCGATATCCCTTTCACGAGGGATATTCACTCCAGGAGTTAGAATTCTGGTACCTTAAGGTACATTTTCTTGGAAAATCGCCGTAGTTGCAATATACCCTAGGAAGCTACCCAATAGGAATTTCCATCAGGACGACATGGCTTGAGCCCAAAAATAAGGTTTTAGTGCCATGATTTTTAGAAAAAAGACCTTTACGGGATTATGTTAAATTTTTTTTAGCTCTTGTACTTATAATTTAAAACTAATCCTATTTTTACTCCTCTCCACAGAGCATCCCTTTTGACCTCTAGCTGGGAATCTTTCCATACTGAAATTATTTATCTAGGTGAATATTTTAAGAAAAACTACTTTTCTACCTGAATATTTTTCAAATTACTTAATATATTACTGAATGACAAGATGGATCAGACTCCAAAAACACTTACAGTTCCTAAACTAAAATTTTTTGTGAGTTTTTCTTATCTCCATTAAGATTTCCTTAAGATAAATCTTACAGATTTTATCCAACAACACTTCCCAGCTGTGGAAGTTAAACTCATCCCTAAGAACCCTGTCCCTATTGGCTCGCTTTTCCACTTCAAACATCGACTGAGTCCTTATATGTCCTCTAGTGTTCTATATAAATATAATTGCACAGAGTGTAACTCTGGGACCTACTTAGGATTTACCAAGAGGCTGTTCAAAGTCAAAATTGAATTCTATAGAGGTGTTAGGTATCGAATAGGTTGAAGAAAATCCAACCCTGAACATTCTTATATTCGAAATTATATTTAACCATCATTGATCAAGTGTCAAATAACATGACTTACCTCTTCTTGAATCCATATTGATCAAACGACTAGTACCGTCGTTAAATACCCAAACTTCTTTCATTCAATTAAATTTTTCATAGCTTTCTTGAGTGTGTTTTCTAATTCTTGTTGATATACAGTTTCTTTCTACGCTTCTGCGAGGTTGGTTCCACTACTTTGTCTGATGTACATATATTTTTTTTTATCATTTTAATTTTCACTTAAATTTGTACTGGTTTTCATTCTATTAATGAAGTGGTAAGAATTTAACTTTTCTAATACTTCTTTATGTTTTAATTGTAGCCCTGGGCAATGTAATTAAAAATCACGAAACGTTGTGCATAAAAAGAATATTTTGAACTACTCTTTCCCTATCCATACCAAGAAATTTGTGTGTGTATATATTGTGATATCCCCATATGTTGTACATATGCTAACATATCTGATTTGTCTAAAGTTTATTTTTCCAGTTTCTTTGTAAATACATCACCTTATTTAAGCGCCATCTTCATTCCATTCTTCTCATTATCTTTTGTTTACACTCACCTTCCTGCTGTAAATCATCCCTGTTTTCTTACCTTACATGTTATAAGGTAACCCCAAATTTATTGTTTTGTTAGAATACATTGTTCTCACCACGAGATTCATCTACCTTACTCACCCATTCACTTTGCATTACTTATTATTGTTGTTTTGAAGTGCTTTTTCATTATTTTGTTTAACGTAAGATTAAAGTTTTGTTTATAACATAGTTTATTGTTCCTGTCCTACAATTATCCTACTATTGGTGCTTCGATTGTCTGCAACCAGCTTTAAGAAGATACATTTGATCATAATCAACAATCTTATACACTCGTAATAAGAAACAAGTGAATTTGGAAGTCTACCCATATGACTTCTATTTTA
>NW_027169679.1:25000-52500 GCF_036898095.1 Palaemon carinicauda | reverse complement strand
AGGGCTTCAGCCTAGCACATGCCTTTGGAATCTTATTATAGATTTCATTCGCCAGATCTACTTGAAAGGCATATAGGAGAGGCCTAGTCGAGGCTGACTTCCACGTATTTATCGTATTGGCCGTCAGACCTTGGCTATGAAGGTGGACAAAGAAGGACACACAGAAGTTCATTGAAATTTCTTTCGGTCCTTTTGCTTTGACAAACGCAACCCACTTTTTCCAGAAAGACTCATATTGTCTTCTAGTTGACTTGGCCTTTTATTCTTCTAAGAATTCTATATTGCCTTCTGAGATCCCAAACCTTTTTCTAACCGCTAGAGTGAGAAAATCCTGAAATGAAGGGTTTGGGTTCTCTGTGATAAAAGGAAGGCACTTAATTTCTGAACCTTCGGAAATATACCTAGGATAAGAGCTAGGACCAGCCTCATCTAGTCTATCAGCCCCACTAGAGGATCTTCGTATGGGGCTATATATCGAGGTAGTTTCTTGAAGACTCGAATTGCAGTTCTGAAACTTGTTCCCATCTGGGAGGGAATATGTCTGCATCCATGGACCATTCCAACTCTATCGGTTTGGATCGAAATAGAGTATCCACCGTTACATCGTGGATCAGTTGTAAATGAACTGCTGGTAGGTGCCGTCCCTTTAAGAAAGGGATGGGTAACTTCACCAAGACTGTATGCGACGTTCCATTGTGACGTCTTATTATCGCTTCAGTGTCCCAGATCAGTCGTAGGGAGTCTGATCTGTGTGAAGGGGGCTTCCCCACCCATTAAAAAACCAGCAGAGTCTTGGGTCTTTCGTGCTCTAATTTCTGTTAGAGAAGCGATTAAAGAGGGACCGATCTCAGTCTTATTTTATGTCTTCAAGCGTTTGATGCGCGTTTTCTCCAAGCTCTTAACGCATCTTTCCTTTGTGCTCTTAGCTCCAGGTCTGTCACTATTGTGATATGGGGAAAATTTAGCGCTTTTTTTCTGTTGGCATTTTGGAAATCTGACTGATTACCTGAGTCTCATGACAGACCTCGCGAGCTCCTTTTATATTGCCAAAGGAAAGGAGAGTTCATGTGACTGAGGGTTTTTTAACCATCGAAACCTCTGAGCTGGAGAAAGTCCAGACTTCTAGAATCTTATCTTGCATCCGTCATGTCCCAAGAACCAGGTCATCTCTTTGAATGCACATTGGCCAGACGTTTCGGGTGCTGCCCACTCCAGCCTCTCGATCAGGTATGTTAATACCTGAACTATTTTTAGATTTATAAACAAAGACCACAAAAGAATATTGAATGTTAAATGGCAGAACATGATTAGAAATCAATATATAAGATAGTTTACTTGAGTGTCATATGGAGATGAAATCACGGGGACTGGTAAATTGAAGTGTTTTGGATATGCACTTTGCACTATCCAAAAAAAAAAATGAGTCCACCAAACGTTCAACTGGGCTGCACAAGGCACTGAAAGAGTTGGAAGACTCAGGCCTACATGGCCGAGAGCTTTAAAGTGCAAAGTAGGAGACAATGAATGGAGAAGTATTGAGTTCAATGATAAATATGACTGGTGAAATCTATCAGAGGCTCTTCATGTCAATAGTTGTAGCTGGATATGATGATGGTTATTTATATATACACACACACACACACACACACACACACACACATATATATATATATATATATATATATATATATATATATATATATATATATATATATATATATATATATATATATATATATATATATATATATATATATATATATATAAGTGTTCCTATTGTTTAGGTATAGACCCTACTCATATTGGGAAGTGTTCCCGGCCCATTAATTTTCATACTATATACACATGACATGTGTTTTGCCTTAGAAAACAAGCTTGTTGCATATGCAGATGATAATACTCTCTTTAGATCAGTTCTATCCCCGGAATGTAGATCTGGGGTTTGTGAATCCCTTAATAGAGATTTAGCCAAAATTAGTGAATGATGCATAGTATGGGGTATGACGTTGAATCCTAACAAAACTCAAGGTATGATTGTAAGTAGGTCAAGGACGGTGGCTCCTGGAGCTTAGTATTAATAATGTTTCATTAAATTTGTATGACTCTTTTGAAATTTTAGGTGTGATTCTCGACAGCAAATTTACTTTTGAGAAACACATTAGGTCTGTGTCTTCTTCAATTCCACAAAAAATTGGCTCTATGAGAAAGTCTTCCAAGATTTTCGGTGATCAATCTCTTCTGAAGAAGTTTTTTTTAATTTTTTCATTCTACCTTTTTTTGAGTATTGTTCTCCTCTCTGGTCTTCATCTGCTGATTCCCATCTTAATTTATTGGACAGAAACTTACGGTCTATTAAATTACTTATTCCTGATCTAGATATTAATCTTTAGCACCGTCGCTCAATTAGTTCATTAAGCATGTTGCATAAGATTTTTCATAACTCTGACCATCCTTTACATTCAGATCACCTTGGACAATTCTATCCTGTTCGTAATACTAGGCAGGCAGTTAATTCTAATAGCCAGGCTTTTTCCATCATGAGGCTCAATACTACACATTATTCTAGAAGTTTTATTCCAGTGGTTACCAAGTTGTGGAATGATCTTCCTATTCGGGTAGTTGAATCAGAGGAACTACAAAAGTTCAAAGATGGAGCAAATATTTCTATGTTGACCAGGCTGACATGAGTCTCTTTTTATAGTTTATATATAACATATCTGTTTTTTACGTTGTTAATAGTTTATATAGGATATATCTGTTTTGACGCTGTTACTGTTTATAGAAAGATATATTGTTAATTTATTCTCATCATTTATTTATTTCCTTATTTTCTTTCCCCGCTGGGCTATTTTTCCCTAGGGTTGTAGTTTGGCTAGTAATAATAATAATAATAATAATAATAATAATAATAATAATAATAATAATAATAATAATAATAATAATAATAATAATAATAATAATATCGTCATAAAGAAACAGAAACGTTTCTAATATGATAACGCAACTAAATTAGAGAAACTTTCCTCATGAAAAAGGTTCCACACACGTTAGTTGTACATTATCTGATATTTTCCTACACCATTCAGGTCTTATATCCTTAAATCCTTCATTTACCCCAACATGTGAAACTTCAAGTACGAAGCTTAGTGAATTTATTTAGCATTTTGTTTTTTCTTCCTATAACACCATGTATTGGCATTCCGGGCCGAGCCCTAAAAATACATATTAAAATCAAGTTATATATCAGTTTACTAAAAACAGTCTTACTGTCTAGACATGAGTCTCAGTTAGACAATGAAACAATATCTTACTATTTTTTAGATTTATAAACAAAGCCCACAAAAGAATATTGAATGTTGCATGGCAGGATATGATTTTAAATTAAAATATAAGAGAGTTTACTTGAGTGTCATATGAGGATGAATCACAGGGACTGGTAGATGGAAATGTTTTGGATATGCACTTCGCACTGTCCAAGAGAAATTAGTCCACCAAACGTTCAACTGGGCTGCATAAGGCACTGGAAGAGTTTGGAGACTCAGGCCTACATGGTCGAGAGCTTTAAAGTGCAAAGTAGGAGACGATGAATCGAGAAGTATTGAGTTAAAAGATAGATATGACTGGTGAAATCTATCAGAGGCACTTCGTGTCAATAGTTGTAGGAGGAGATGATGATGATTATATATACACACACACATACACACACACACACACACACACACACACACACACACATATATATATATATATATATATATATATATATATATATATATATATATATATATATATATATATATATATATATATATATATATATATATATATATATATATATATATATGTTCATATTATTGAAGTATAGACCCTACTTATATTGGGGAAATATTCTTGGCCCATTACTTTTCATATTATATACACATGACATGTTGTTTGGCCTAGAAAACAAGCTTGTTGCATATGCAGATGATACTACTCTCTTTGCATCATTTCTATCCCTTAAGGTGAATCCCTCAATAGAGATATAGCTAAAATTAGTGCATTGTGCATATTATGGGGTAGGAAGTTGAATCCTAACAAAATTCAAAGTATGATTGTAAGTAGGTCAACGACGGTGGCTCCTCAACATCCGGATGGGAGAATTGGTTAACTTTTCGCGGTCAAAAGTGATAATCCACATTAGAATATGTTTGTGCATATCCTATAAATACCGATTCATCCTACGGCTTTTTGTTTTACAAGTAAAGGCAGGTCTATCTGTTGACGTCGTTTGTTTATCCGAAGATTCATAGTCTCAACTCTAAGTTGTATACAGCGTTAAATATTTTGGATATATTAGACGGTACACATTCCTAGAACAAACTCCCAGGCTATTAATTACTGAAACACTAACACACACACACACACACACACACATATATATATATATATATATATATATATACATATATATATATATATATATATATATATATATATATATATATATATATATATATATATATATATATATATATATATATATATATATATATATATATATATATATATATATATATATATATTATGCTGTCTGGAGACATTGAGCGAAATCCTGGACCAGTACGTCCTAGATTTCGTCAATGTCGTCTTCTGTATTGCAATATTCGTGGTCTTCATGCAAATATCCAAGACCTTACAGTTGCGTCCAGGCAGTATGATATTCTTTTGTGCTCAGAAACTTTGGTTTCTAATATGAGGCACTCATCTGAGCTCCTTATAACTGGTTTCAAGAAGCCAATAATGTTGAAACGTGATGCCATCCCTAGGGCCAGGGGAATGGCGGTGTATATTAGGACCGAGTACCCTGCTTCTCATAAGTCCTGCTATCAATGTGGATGTCATGAGATTCAGGTAATAAAAGTTTGTGGCAGGCATAACAACTTTTATTTATGTTCGATCTACCGGAATCCAGACATGGATGATTCTATCTTCGATTGTCTTCTTACCATTATGGCTAAGATACAAGAAGATGATAGAAAGGCTTCTTTTGTCTTTGTTGGTGATTTTAATGCTCACCATAGGGAGTGGTTAAGTTCTATCTCTCCTACCGATCGCCATGGCTTAAGAGCTTCAGACTTTGCCTCTGAATCAGGCTGTGAGCAAATCATAAATGAAGCTACTCACAGGGCTGGTAATTGCTTGGACCTTGTATACACTGACTCCCCTGGCGTTATAACTGGTAAGGTTGGTTCTCCAGTCGGGACATCTGATCATGCCTTGATTTCATTATTAGTGAAGACTGAGCAGCCTGTCCCTGATATATCATATTCTTGTAAAATTTATATGAAATCCCAAGCAGACTGGAATGGGATTTTACATGATCTTTTGTGCTTGAATTGGTCACAATTATATAATAGTGTAGATCCTGCTGTCCCTTTGAATGAGAATCTAGTCAACATAATTGATAGGCGTATCCCTTCTCGTGTGCTAAGGTACCGAGTGAAGGACAAACCGTGGTTCAATAATGATTGTAGACGTGCTTTTTTGGAGAAGCAGGAGGCCTATCAACTTTGGAAGGGTAACAGATCAGATTTGACCTGGAACAACTATACAATGCTTCGAGCTTTTGCTCAGAGAGTTTATGCCTCAACTGAAAAGGAGTACAATTTAACCATAAAAGAAACACTTTCTGGTACAACTCAGGAACATAAGTGGTGGTCTACCCTTAAATCTGCACTCTTTGGTGTAGATGCAACAGTTCCTCCTTTACTTAAACCTGATGGCTCAGTCACTCACTGTCCAAAGGAAAAGGCAACCCTTTTGGCTGATGTTTTTGACAGTAAACAGAGTAATGAAAAACTTGAACTTCCTCATTCCTGTTTTCCTGAGGCTAAACTAACTAGTTTAGCTTTTCGATCTCGTGAGATTAAAGCTCTGTTGATGGACCTTGATGCTTATGGAGGTGTAGACCCAAATGGTATTTTTCCTTTGTTTTTTATAAAGACAGCAGATTTCTTAGCTCCAAAGTTATCTGTTATTTTGCGCAAGTTAGCAAGAAGAGGAGCTTTTAGCACTAGTTGGAGAATTGGTAATGTTACTCCTCTATGTAAATGTGTTTGTGGTAGCTCAAGTCCCACTGATTACCGCCCAATTTCCATAACTCCCATATTATCTAAAGTTTTTGAACGTCTTCTGGCAAAACGTCTTAATAGGTTTGCTGAAGGTAATCATCTATTCCCTAGTTTGCAATTTGGTTTTCGTAAAGGCCTTGGAGCATGTGATGCCCTGCTTACAATCTCCAATGCTGTACAGAAATCCCTTGATTGTGGTCGGGAAGTTCGTATGATTGGCCTTGATTTTAGTGCTGCCTTTGACCGTGTTAATCATGAGGCCTTTGTTTTCAAACTGAAACAGTTGGGAGTGGGTGGGTCGTTTCTTAGCATTATTATTGATTTTTTAAGTAATAGATCTCAAAGAGTTGTTGTTGATGGGCACCATAGTGATTATAGGAATGTGATATCCGGTGTTCCACAGGGTAGTGTTCTTGGCCCATTACTTCTCATACTATATACACATGACATGTGGTTTGGCCTAGAAAACAAGCTTGTTGCATATGCAGATGATGCTACTCTCTTTGCATCAATTCCATCCCCTGAATGTAGATCTAGGGTTGGTGAATCACTTAATAGAGATTTAGCTAGAATTAGTGCATGGTGCAAATTATGGGGTATGAAGTTGAATCCTAACAAAACTCAAAGTATGATTGTAAGTAGGTCAAGGACGGTGGTTCCTCAACATCCTGATCTCAGTATTGATAATGTTTCTTTAAATGTGTATGACTCTTTCAACATTTTAGGTGTGATTCTCGACAGTAAATTTACTTTTGAGAAACATATAAGGTCTGTGTCTTCTTCAATTTCACAAAAATAGGCTTATTGAGAAAGTCTTTCAAGATTTTCGGTGATCAATCTATTCTGAAGAAGTGTTTTAATTCTTTCATTCTACCTTGTTTTGAGTATTGTTCTCCTGTCTGGTCTTCAGCTGCTGATTCTCATCTTAATTTGTTGGACAGAAACTTACGGTCTATTAAATTTCTTATTCCTGATCTAGATATTAATCTCTGGCACCGTCGTTCAATTAGTTCATTATGTATGTTGCATAGGATTTTTCACAACTCTGACCGTCCTTTACATTCAGATCTCCCTGGACAATTCTATCCTGTTCGTAATACTAGGCAGGCAGTTAATTCTAATAGCCAGGCCTTCTCCATCACGAGGCTCAATACTACGCAGTACTCTAGAAGTTTTATTCCAGCTGTGACCAAGTTGTGGAATGATCTTCCTAATCGGGTGGTTGAATCAGTAGAAATTCAAAAGTTCAAAGTTGGAGCAAATGCTTTTTTGTTGACCAGGCGGACATAGTCTTTTTATAGTTTATTTATGACATATCTGTTTTTGATGTTGTTGATAGTTTATTATATGACATGTCTGTTTTGACGTTGTTTCTTATTTTAGAATGATTTATTGTTAATTTGTTCTCTTCATCTATTTATTTCCTTATTTCCTTTCCTCACTGAGCTATTTTTCCCTGTTGGAGCCCCTGGGTTTATAGCATCTTGCTTTTCCAACTAGGGTTGTAGCTTAGATAGTAATAATAATAATAATATATATATATATATATATATATATATATATATATATATATATATATATATATATATATATATATATATATATATATACTGTGGTTTAGTCACTGTCTCTACAAGCTTGCCGACCAGGGTTCGATTCCCGGCCGGTCACAAGCTCTTGTCTTTGTGTGATTTCTCCTGGGGCTTTGATCCCGAGGTCGTTAAGAGAATCCAGACATTAATATATCAAAAATATATATGGCTTATTTGAATATATATATATATATATATATATATATATATATATATATATATATATATATATATATATATATATATATATATATATAGATAGATTGATATAGACATAGACATATATATATATATATATATATATATATATATATATATATATATATATATATATATATATATATATATATATATATATATATATATATATATATATATATATATATATATATATATATATATATATATAAAAGTATGTGTGTTTGTGTCGCCATAAACTACAAACAACATAAGGTACTGTGATGTACGTAAATTACATTCCTACTTGATAGATACACATATGATCAGAACATATGATCTATATGATCAGAAATTTGTCATCCTGTGTGAAGTCTCATATGATTATGAATACTGGAATAGGGTAGATTACATAGGTCTCTTTAGTAATTGCTTTTATGTAAATAAAACTGTAATAAATATCAGTAATTCTAAAGGACGAATATCACCGGCTATACATTCGCCTTGACTATCTCTCTCTCTCTCTCTCTCTCTCTCTCTCTCTCTCTCTCTCTCTCTCTCTCTCGTGTCGAAGAGATTGGTAGCTGGATTTACTACAGGTATCTTTTGCAAGAATGGCATGGATTCGGACACCAGTGGTAAAATACCTCTGATTATTCTAAAGTTGCCATATCTATAAAAATATTTTTTGAAAACTTTATTAGCTTCATTTAATTTTCCCCTTAAAGGTCATTTTTATTTTTTTTTCCATATTACTTTTACCTACTATACCATAATTGTATTAAACCTTCACCTATATCTCACAATCTTAAGTAATTAGTTACTATTAGGTAACTGGCAACCTATCAATAATATTGTCTGAGAAGACACGTTAGCGACCTCGCTAGGTAATAAACGTCGCCCATTCATGCTAAGATAGTTGGATTTTTCAACAAAATTTATTGAAACGTGTAAAAATAAACACGAAAACACTTTAATAAATCATTGAGATTGGCTTTGATTCACAAACTTTTTGCGTGAACACTTTTTTACGATAAAAAGATAAAATGTAACTGTGTTATTGGGAATTAATGACCGGGAAAATTCCTATTTCCGGATGATTTTGTGAATTATAACTCAAAGTTTCATCTTACTGTGTGATAAGTATTCGTAGTACGTCTATTATAAATGTAAAGTTGAAAAGTAAATTGATTTACCATAAAGATTAGATGAATCGAACTACATTATTGATAATACGACATTTTCAAAGAGACCATTGTACCAACCGTGTGTCACACGATCGTACATAATTCATTTTGTATATATTACGCGTGTATCTTCGCTCTTCCCTCGCACTAAAAAGAACCAGAATGAACATGTCTGCGTTTTTCCTCTGTAACATTGTGTTTTTCGAACAAGAAATTTCCTGTCGCCTTGAGTTTTTGTATATAAAGGAGAGTGTTCTATAATAAATTACTCAGTTGCTTTCAACCTGCCTTTGAGTCACAACCTTTCCTCGGCCCTTCACAATGGCGACCCCGGAAGTCGAATCGCTCCAACCGCCTTCAACCCCCACCCTCCTCGCCCCTCCATCGTTGGTACTATGGCGGACTCTACAGAAGTGGGCACTGCGGCTGCCCCATTGAAACTTTCATCGTTCGCCAGCAGAGAGGCGTTTGCTTGGTTTCAGCAAGCAGAAGTCCAGTTTCGCATCAAGGGCGTGACTTGCTCAACCACCAAAGGAGATTATGTTCTCGCGGCAATAACTGAGGACACCTTCCCGGAAATATCCGACAGGCTTTGTGAACAAGGAGACACCCCAATAGCATACGACGCCCTCAAAACATACCCTCTGCAGTAGTATTCGCAGTCGCCAGCCGCCCGTATAGCAAAGCTTTTTCAGCTCTCGCAACAACCGTTGGGGGACCAAAGCGCTTCGCTCACCTTCCTTATTGCCTCAATTTTTGTTTGGGTTCCACCAGGTCCCTCAGTGTGAGGCACCTCGTATATCCACCAGAGAGTTGCTAATGCATCTTCCGGTGTATTTCGCATTTTCCAGTCTTGGATGGTCTGGGATGCATCTTAGGTATTTATCGAGCTTATTCTTAAATACACCTACGCTCACTCCTGATATGTTTCTTAGATGAGCTGGCAGCACATTAAATAGTCGCTGCATTATCAATGCTGGTGCGTAGTGGATTAATGTCCTGTGCGCCTTTCTTAGTTTACCTGGTATATTTTTTGGCACTATTAATCTACCTCGGCTTGCTCTTTCTGATATTTTTAGCTCCATGATGTTTTCAGTAATTCCTTCTATTTGCTTCCATGCTTGTATTATCATGTAGCGTTCTCTTCTCCTTTCTAGACTGTATAGTTTTAAAAATTTCAGTCTTTTCCAGTAGTCAAGGTCCTTAACTTCTTCTATTCTAGCAGTATAGGACCTTTGTACACTCTCTATTTGCGCAATATCCTTTTGGTAGTGTGGGTACCATATCACATTGCAGTACTCGAGTGTACTACGTACATAAGTTTTGTAAAGCATAATCATGTGCTCAGCTTTCCTTGTTTTAAAGTGTCTGGATAACTTTCCCATTTTCTTGCTATTTGGTCGTTGCATAACATATTCCTATTTAACATTACACCAAGGTCTTTAATTGCTTCCTTGTTTGTGATTGTCTCATTATTAGGTCCCTTGTATGCATATACCATTCCTTCTCTGTTTCCATAATTTATTGATTCCAATTTATAGGAGTTAAATACCATCCTATTTATCTCCGCCCATTCATATATTTTGTTTAGATCTCTTTGTAGTGAGTTCCTATCTTCATAACAAGTAATTTCTCTACTTATTCTTGTTTCATCGGCGAAACTTCTCACTACGGAGTTTTCAACATCACAGTCTATGTCTAAGATCATAATAACAAACAGCAGTGCAGCTAATACCGTACCTTGTGGCACACCAGATATTACCTGGGCTTCATCTGATTTCTCGTCATTTGCAACCACTATCTGTTTTCTGTTTTGCAGGAATTCTTTTACCCATTTTCCTATCTTTCCCACAATATTATGCTTTCTCATTTTTTTCTCCAATATGTTATGGTCTACCTTGTCAAAGGCTTTTGCAAAATCTAGATAGATCACATCTGTGTCTTTTTCATTTATCATATTTTTGTATATGTTTTCATAGTGTGCTATCAGTTGGGTCTGTGTATTTTTTCCAGGCAAGAAACCGTGTTGACCCATATTAAACAAATTATTTTTAACCAAATGGTTCATTATTTTCTTTTTTGTTACCCTCTCATACACTTTCATAATATGTGATGTTAGACTAACAGGTCTATAATTGCTTGCCTCTAGTCTTGATCCACTTTTGAAGATAGGGGTTATATAAGCTAATTTATGTTTAACATATATCTCGCTCATATCTACACTTTGTCTTAGCAGTATTGCAAGCGGCTTCGCGATAGTGTTTGCAGTTTTTTTTAACAAAATCGCTGGAACTCCATCTGTTCCGGCTGCCGATCCATTTTTAATTTCGTTTATAGCCGTGACAATATCTGCTTCATTAATATCTATATCTGTTAGATATTCAACATTTTCTTCTCTCATTTTTGTTTCGTTATTCTCATTCGCAATTCTTGGTGTGAACTCACTCTTATATTTTTCTGCTAATATGTTGCATATTTCCTTTTTTTCATTCGTTAGCCGTCCTTCAATTCTTAGAGGGCCTATTTCTAATCTCCCTTTATTCATCTTGTTTGCAGAGGAGTAAAGTACTTTGGGGTTTCTTTTTATATTTTGAAGTGTCCTTTCTTTTAAGTCCCTTTTTTCATTTTCTTTCGACTGTATAATCTTTAGTTCTTCAATTTCTATCTTACATTTTATTTCCCTCATTTTCCACACATTTATTTCTTTTGCAAGATTTTTCTTCCACTTTCTAATTTTCTGAAATAAAATCCTTCTGTCTCTTGGTATGCACGTCTTTTGTTTATTGGTTTTTTTTCGGTACATATTTTTCAACAATTTTCTCCAGTATTTTGTACAATATGTCCGTATTTACCAGTATATTATCACTTACAAATACATTTTTCCATTCTTTATTCAATTCTTCATTTATTTCTGACTATTTTATATGCTTACTGTATAAATTATATTTTCCATATCCTTCCCAAAGTTTTGTGCTTTTATTAATTCTGCGATCACTTGCTTTGGAATGGACTATCAATTCTATGACATTGTGGTCTGAAATTCCTGTTTTATAAACTATTATTCCTTTAACATAATTCACCTCATTCACAAATACTAGATCTAGGACATTTTCCTTTCTTGTTGGAATGTGGTTTATTTGTTGCATATTATGTTCTAATAGCATATCTTGAAGATTTTCAAATTGCCTCTTATCTTCTGCACTACTATTACTATCTTTTTTATATGTATACATACAACCACTTTCTTCTATCCGTTCTTTCCAATCCACGAAAGGAAAGTTAAAATCTCCGGATAGGAGTATATTCCAGTCTTTATGGTTTCTACATATATCATCTATTTTTTCTATTATGTCAAACTCCTTAGTGTTTGGGGGTCTGTAAACTACAATATTCACTAGTTTTTCAAATTCAAATTCTACCGCAATCAATTCACATTCTGTGTTGCTGTATTTTTAACAGACTTTTCCTTGATTTATGTCTCTTCCATAAATTGCGGTTCCCCCTTGATTCCTATTTTTTCTGTCTGATCTATAAGTTTGGAAACCCTTTATCTGGTCATCACTGCCAGTCTCTTGGGAATACCATGTTTCACTTATATTTAATATATCTATTTTTTCAATTTGGGTTAGTGCTTTTAAGAACTCTATTTTCCTTTTAGAGTTACTCGTGACTAAACCTTGTGCATTCATCACTATTATGGTTTGTGTTTCATCCCCATTATTTAATATTGGTAATAATATGGATTTTCCCATGCTTCCTTCCTGTTCTGATATGATGTTCTTTTCTTCATTTCCCGGAATTTTGCCATTAAAAAATCCAACTTTTCTATTATCTTTGCTCTTTCGCCTTCATATTTATTTTTGTGTGTATACCTGCAATTGTTCCCATATCTGCACCAACCCCTGGCATTATAGATGAATTCTTTGTAGTTGGGCTCTAAATGTGCAGGTTTGGGTTGAAAGGCCTCATATCTTGGGGCTCTTGGTTCATAGCGCGGTATATACACGGCCTGCTTTTTTGTTTCTTTTTTGCTTTCATTTTTCTTTTCAGTTTGCTGAGTTTTCTTACTTTCATTCATGGTTGCAGGATGCATATACCAACATTTTTTGTTGAAACTGCATCCTTTTCCTTCTTTTAGGTTTTTGCATATTTTTGGATGGATATCTCTGCATTCGTCTCCATATCCAG
Organism: Palaemon carinicauda; assembly: GCF_036898095.1. NCBI lineage: Eukaryota > Metazoa > Arthropoda > Malacostraca > Decapoda > Palaemonidae > Palaemon > Palaemon carinicauda. Next base: position 39,243 of record NW_027169679.1, on the reverse strand, counting down.
CTGAATACGCACATTTACCATATATTTCATAATTATGGCATATCTTTGGATGCTTGTAGTAGCATCTTTCGCCAAATCTGCAATTCCCTCTTTTCAGCATATTGCAGACTATATCCTTCTTCTCTATTTTTTCTTGTTCTTGCTCTTCCCTAAAATCATGTAGGTCCGGGTAGAGTCTCTTGGGTCTATTATTTGTTTCCATCTGGTAATTTATTTCTTCATAAGTATGTTGTTGTATGGCATCATAGGTTATATCAATGATTTCTTCTGCATCCTTACACATATCCTGTTCATTGTTCTCTTCTTCTTCTTTTTCTTCTTCTTCTTCTTCTGTTTCTTCTTCTTCCTCTTCTTTATCTCCAACTATTTGCAGATTTAGACTCGACTTAATTATATTTTCTATCCAGACTAAGCATGTTGAACAGAATACCTTTGTGTTTTTATTTTTTAATTTTTGCTGTATTTCAGCACATGTGGGGTGTGTTGGAACATGACAGGCATCACATTTTCTAATCAATTGTTGAGGATTATTAATGGAATACCATATCTTACATGTATTATACCATTATGGCATTCATTTTCCCATTGCATCAATCAGCATATTCACCATATTGGACTTCTTATAGTTCTTTGATGGAATGTGTTGATTGATGTAGACTTTCTTTATAAGTCTCTTTATCACTTGGATCTTCTTTGGAATTTCTTCTATTATCTTGCTGATGTTTTCCGCAGATTTGTTCCAGTTTATTGGATCATATTGTTTCAATATGTCGGCGAATATTTTTCCGTCACTCTGGTTGACGTTACTAGTGACCTCTGTTACCAGACGGTCGAGCTCCTGTTCCGCCAACTCATGGAATTTACTTTTGCTGAGTCCAGCGATGTCTCTCCTAGCCTTGCCCGTGTTGTACATAGCCATCTTGATTAGATTTTTAGTAATTCACAAGATAACTATGACCAGTATCGTTCGCCTTCAACCTGCCGCAGATGGCTCTCCTCGTGAGGTGAACCTAATTCGGGCCCTTTGGATATGCCGTTTACCCGGACCTATACACGCTGCCATACCCGATGTCAAAAGTTTATCCATAAAGGACTTGATGACCAAAGCCGACACCCTTATGGACAGCCACTTCAAGACCTCCATCATCGCCTCCACCCCTGACGAAGAGGATGCCTATTCAACATCAACCGAAGCTGACATGAATGCCGTAGGGCATACACGCCTACCCCGTGACGTGCCGAAGCGGTGACAAAGACACCTACCACCCACCAATCGCTCGCGCCCCAACAAACGACTTCTACAGCTGCTTACTACCTCCCATCCCCTGCAGTTTTACTACTACCACTTCAGATTCGGGGCAACCGCGAAGAAATGTGCTGAGGATTGTCAGTTGCCAAAAAACGTGTAAGTAGGCCATCACTTGTGGCAGTGGCCTCCAGTGTTTCTAATCTTTTCTTTTTTCATGATGCAGGAACGGGAGTGCGGTTTTTGGTAGACACGGGTGCTTCTTGTTCTCGTTTGCCAAGGGAACTCTTCAAGACACGACGAAGTCTGTCTACATCTGCAGACGTCCGCTTGGTAGCTGCCAACGGGTCTGCCATACCCACCTACGGTTACGAGAACCTCACATTATCGTTCAGAAACGGTAAATTCAACTGGAAGTTTCTCGTTGCTGACGTCACATTGCCAGTCCTTGGTGCGGATTTCCTCTCTCATTTCAACCTTCTGGTCGATGTCGCCCACCGACGATTGGTCAACGCAGACTCGTACCTGTCGAGACCTCTTCAACCCGCCCCTTATAACCTCGCTCTCTACATCAGCGCACCCACGGACGCCTACGCCCAACTCCTCACGTCGTAGCTGGAAGTTTTCCATCCAAAACTTCACCAAATGCCCATATCTCCCGCCATGCACGGTATTTATCACCATATCAAGACAACGGGACCCCCAGTCTTTGCAAATTTCAGAAGTCTGGCACCGGAAAGATTGGCAGCCGCTAAACAGACGTTCGCCAAAATGGAGGAAATGGGCCTTTGCCAAAAGGTCTCCAACCCATGGTCGTCACCCTTACACATCGTTCTGAAGAAAGACGGCTCCCTCCGTCCGTGTGGGGATTACAAGCTCCTGAACATGCAAACAGAACCGTATCACTACCCCCTCCCAAACATTGCTGACGTGACCTAATACCTGCACAAAATGAAGGTTTTCTCTACGCTCGACCTCCTGAAGGGGTATTATCAGGTGCCTATGAACCCAGAAGACATCCCCATGACCGACATCACCACTCCATTTGGTACATACACCTTCAATTACTCCTGTTTTGGCCTTCGTAATGCTGGGGCCACGTTTCAATGTCTCATGAATTGCATCTTAGGGGACCTCCCTTTCTGTGTATGTTATGTGGACAACATACTTGTGTTTTCCTCCTCAAAAGAGGAACACCTTCGTCACCTATGCATCGTGCTCGACCGCCTGCAACAAAACGACATTGTAGTCCGGTACGACAAGTGTACCTTTGGAGCCAACAAAGTGTCGTCCTTAGGGCACCGCATCACTCCTAAAGGAGTCCATCCCCTCCCTGAGAAGGTAGCAGCCGTTCAGAACTTCTGCTCACCCTCAACCGTCAAAGCTCTGCAGGAATTCTTGGGCATGATCAACTATTATCACCGTTTTCTGCCAGCCATTGCCGCCACTCTTGCTCCACTCTACGCCTCCCTCAAGGGTAAGATAAAGGACCTGAAGTGGGGTCCCCTTCAAGAAGCAGCCTTCTGCAATGCAAAGAATGCCCTATCAACTGCTGCTGCTCTCACTTTTCCTATCCCACATGCCCCTCTCCTTCTCTCCTCCGATGCCAGCGACGTCGCTATTGGTGCAGTACTCGAGCAGGTGGTCAACGGCTCGCCCCGGCCATTGGCCATCTTCAGCAGAAAACAGTCTAAGGCAGAATCGGGTTATTCTACCTTCGATCAACAATTGCTGGTGATGCACTTGGCTGTCCGTCACTATCGCCATTTCTTAGAAGGTACGCCCTTCGTCATTCGTACAGACCACATATCTCTGGTGCACGCCTTTACTCGACAGTCTGATGCCTGCTCCACCAGGCAACGCCGAGATCCCTCCGCCGTGGCTGAATATAATTGCACCCTTCAATACATCCCTGGGAAAATTAATCCCATTGCCGATGCCCTGTCAAGAAACACGTTGGCTGCTGTTCAACTGGGATTGTATTACAACGCCCTGGCTGAAGCCCAGCAACAGGATCCAGAGTACCAAGCATGTTGGACATCCTGCACGTCCCTCCGTTGGGAAGACTTCCCCTTCAAAGACTCCAATACCACCCTCCTCTGTGACATCAGTACTGGTAGACCGCGACCTTGGATTCCTGCTCCCATGCGCCGGCAGGTGTTTGATTTCATTCACGGCCTTTCACATCCCTCGTGCCGTTCTACTGCACAGCTGCTGAAGGCAAAGTTCATTTGGCACGGCATTTCTAAGGAGGCTAAGGATTGGGTCTGCGCCCGTACTTCTTGCCAAACTTCCAAGGTACATCGACACATGGATTCAGGAGTAGGCACCTTTCCTCAACCTCAGCGTCGTTTCGCACACATTCACATCGACGTTGTAGGCCCCCTACCCAAATCACAAGGACATCGTTACCTGTTTACTGTCATCGACCGCTCCACTCGGTTGCCTGAACCCATTCCCATTGAAACTGCAACGTCCGCTGCATGTTCATTTGCCTTACTCTCTGGATGGATTGCAAGATTTGGTATCCTTGAGCATATTACTTCTGACAAGGGAACCAATATCACCTCTCAATTGTGAACATCATTAGCGAATCTCCTGGGCATCACTCTACATCAGACAACGGTCTTCAACCCTGCTGCCAATTGAATGGTTGAACGTTTTCATCGCACCCTCAAAGCAGCTTCGATGTCCCGCTGCAAGGATTGCAACTGGTTTACTCAGCTTCCCTGGGTCCTCCTGGGACTAAGGACCACTCCTAAATACGCCCTTGACATCTCGGCAGCTGAAATGGTGTATGGCGACCCGTTGGTCATCCCTGCCAAATTTTTTCCTTCTACAACCTTCTCCGACAATCTCCAGCGCATACGCCACTTCGTGGAAAAATTTACTCCTTGCCGCTAGACTTACAAGCCCCCAGCGAAGCATCACATACCAACAGCCTTGCACTCTGCAACGCAAGACTTCCTGCACAACAATACTAGCAAGCCACCGCTAACGCCCCCTTACACGGGCCATTTCCTTGTGATCCAACGCAGTTCGAAAGCATTCCTACTAAACATTTGTGTCAAAGAGGACTGGGTCTCCATTGATCGTCTAGAACCTGCTTATCTTCTGCCAGATGACCCACCTACAGTTCGCCTCTCTAGATCAGGGTGCCCTATTTAAAATGTACAGTATGTCATTTTTAGGGGGGGGAGGCATGTACCAACTATGTGTCACACGATCGTACATAATTCATTTTTTATATGTTATGCTTGTATCTTCGCTCTTCCCTCGCACTAAGAAGAACCAGAATAAACATATCTGCGTTTTTCCTCAGTAACATTATCTGTTTTTCAAACATGAAATTTCCTGTTGCCTTGAGGTTTTTTATATAAAGGAGAGTGTTCTATAATAAATTACTCAGTTGCTTTCAACATGCCTTTGAGTCACAACCTTCCCTCGGCCCGTCACACCATGTAGTGTTCATAGTCAGTGCGTTTCATTGAGCATCCACCACTTGGAGTAGCCGGTACGGTCTTTTCACCGGAGTAGAGATCTCTATAAGAGCGGTAAGGGTTGAATTTGTATGACTCTTTTGAAATTTTAGGAGTGATTCTCGACAGCAAATTTACTTTTGAGCAACACATTAGGTCTGTGTCTGTGTGATATAATTGCACAAAAAATTGGCTTTATGAGAAAGTCTTACAAGATTTTCGGTGATCAATCTCTTCTGAAGAAGTTTTTTAATTCTTTCATTCTACCTTGTTTTGAGTATTTTTCTTTTCTCTGGTCTTCAGCTGCTGATTTTCATCATAATTTGATGGACAGAAACTTAGGGTCTGTTAAATTTCTTATTCCTGATCTAGATATTAATCTTTAGCACAGTCGTTCAATTAGTTCATTATGCATGTTGCATAAGATTTTTTCATAACTCTGACCATCCTTTACAATCAGATCTCCCTGGACAATTCTATCCTGTTCGTAATACTAGGCAGGCAGTTAATTCTAATAGCCAGGCCTTCTCCATCATGAGGCTCAATACTACACAGTATTCTAGACATTTTATTCCAGCTGTTACCAAGTTGTGGAATGATCTTCTTATTCGGGTAGTTGAATCAGAAGAACTTCAAAAGTTCAAAGTTGGAGCAAATGTTATTTTCTTGACCAGGCTGACGTGAGTCTTTTATTAGTTTATATTTGACATATCTGTTTTTGACGTTATTATTTGTTTATATAAGATATATCTATTTTGACACTGTTACTGTTTTTAGAATGATATATTGTTAATTTATATTCATCATTTATTTATTTTCTTATTTTTCCCCTCAATGGGCTATTTTTCCCTATTGGAGCCCTTGAGCTTACAGCATCTTGCGTACCTAACTAGGGTTGTAGCGTGGCTAATAATAATAATAATAATAATAATAATAATAATAATAATAATAATAAAAATAATAATAATAATAATAATAATAATAATAATAATAATAATAAAAATATTGTCATACAGATATAGAAACGTTTCTGATTTGATAACGCAACTAAATTAGTGAGAATTTCTTCAATAAAAAGGTTCCACTTACTTTAGTTGCACATTATCTGATATTTTCTTACATCATTCAGGGCTTATATCTTTAAAACGTTCAATTACCCCAACATGTGAAACTGCAAGTTCATACATTATGTCTTTGTATCTGTCCATGCTACTCTCTCCTAAAGGTGCTTGCTTGCTCCATTTGAACTATGATTTATCAATGACACTTCAATCTCTAGTTGGTGTTCCAATGTAATATACATATATATATATATATATATATATATATATATATATATATATATATATATATATATATATATATATATATATATATACAGTATATATTATATATATATATATATAAATATATATATATATATATATATATATATATATATATATATATATATATATATATACTGTATATATATATATATATATATATATATATATATATATATATATATATATATATATATATATATATATATATATACTATATATATATATATATACATATATATATATATATACATATATATATATATATATATATATATATATATATATATATATATATAGATATATATAATTTATTATCATTATTATTATAAAATGCTAAGCTAAAACACTAGTTGGATAAGAAGAATGCTTTAGGCCCAGGAGATCCAACAAGGAAAATAGCCCAGTGAGTAAAGGAAACAAGGAAAAGGATAATATTTTAAGAATGGTAACATTAAAATAAATATCCCCTATGTAAACTATAAAAAACTTCAACAAAACATGAGGAAGAGACCATGGTACAGAGGCTATGGCACTACCTAAGCCTAGAGAACAGTTGTTTGATTTTGGAGTGTACTTCTCCTAGAAGAGCTGCTCACCATAGCTTAAGAGTCTCTTCTACCCTTACCGAGAGGAAAGTGGCCACTGAACAATTACATCGCAGTAGCTTGAGAGTATGTAAAGACTAGGCCAGACTATTCGGTACTTGAGTATGTAGAGGGAAAGTGAATTATAACCAGAGAGAATGATCCAGTGTAGTACTGACTGGCCAGTCAAAGAATCTCATACCTCTCTGGCAGTAGTATCTCAACGGGTGGCTGGTGAACTGGTCAACTAATACCTCTATATATATATATATATATATATATATATATATATATATATATATATATATATATATATATATATATATATATATAAACCTATAAATATATATATATATATATATATATATATATATATATATATATATATATATATATATATATATATATGTAAATATATATATATATATATATATATATATATATATATATATATATATATATATATATATATATATATATATATGTATGTATGTATGGATATATACTGTACTGTACATATATATATATATATATATATATATATATATATATATATATATATATATATATATATATATATATATATATATATATACTGTATATATATATATATATATATATATATATATATATATATATATATATATATATATATATATATATATATATATATATATATATATATATATATATACTGTATATATATATATATATATATATATATATATATATATATATATATATATATATATATATTTATACTGTATATATATATATATATATATATATATATATATATATATATATATATATATATATATATATATATGTGTGTGTGTGTGTGTGTGTGTGTGTGTGTGTATGTGTGTGTAAACAAAATTAGGAATTGCATAAATCTGAAACAGAATAATTTTCCACAAAATTCATAATGAAGAAAAACATGTCCAACGTATATGTATTCCTTAATTTTTTGTTTTATGGTCAGGTACATACGAATATAGACCTCTCCCCTGAATATATCAAAAACCTTATTTCATAGCCTTATAAACAATCACCCTCAGGTTTCGAGCAATACAAGCTAATAGTCAAGAAGTAAAAGCCCAATTTACAGCTGAACCCCTTCAACAAAATAGTAGTACAAGTTTATACTTTTTTTTGTGATCCTTGGGGACTTTTGATACCATATCTGGACGATAACATCAACGTAAGGATGCGCGTTGTTTTAGTTAGCATATTTCCAAGATGGCCGCCCTCAATACCTTGCACAGCAAGTAGGTTGCCTACCTCGATAACTAACAGACTGATTTTGTTCTTGTTGTCAATTTCTTTGATTTTTAATGAACTTGATTCACTTACGCGATGTTTCAGTCAATATGACGTCCATATGGTGCTATAAGGTGAAAGTAAATGTTATTTCCGGACAAAGGCAAGAATTATATGTCATTGACCATTTATTGGCCATTTTTAAGGAATTTTGTCATTAATCGTGTTTAAGAATATAGAATCCAGGCGTTTTATGTCACAATATTTATTTGGTATTAAGATATATCTTTTAAATGCATGCACAGTGTACATGCATAGTACATTAAATCAATGTTTACTAACACTTCCATGTTTACCATGACCAGCATCATAATTATGAACATTTCCATCTACATCCTCATTCTATTTTTCCCCGCTAGTATTCCCTTCCACATAAAATATCTTGGTCAACAAACTCACAAATAATGACCCACTTTCACAGGCATATAAAAAGAGTGCAGCCTATTCTACTACTCTTACAGTTTCCACCGTTACAATATATGAGCCATCAGGTAATTTGCTTGCCTGATGTTTAATAAGACTGTTTCTGATGTAGGTGGGATAGTGCAGTTTATTTGTGGTCGCAGAGCAAACGGTCTTCCACATTTTAGGATAAATATATATAATATATTTGCAAGTTAAATAGTTTGTGTTACCAAAACAGGCACACAGGAATGCTGTTGCAGATGGAAAAACTTCACCCAACTCAGACAAGTTGTCACCCACAACAGAGAGAGGCTCTGGATTGATGATTTTTCATAGCATTCAGCGCTCGTTTTTTTTCCCATTGTCATAGGTGGTAGCAACAGTGTCTGACCCAGTCTAGGCGTGAAGTGGAAAAATGAACTTTGGAGCACATGGGTACTTTTCAGCTATTGATTTGACATCAACTACTGCCTGTTACACTTGCAGTGGAGTCATGTACAAAGCGCTTCTGAATTTTTGTGAAACGTGAGAATATAAAAGGTAAAAAACATAACCGTCATCAGAAATTACCTAAAATTTTCCTTGCAAAGGCAGCATGGTAATGCACAGTGAGCAATTAAGGAATCCCTTTTCTCATGACGGGACATCAAATCAACATGTTCAGTCTTAATTCCATTTTTTACTTTAATTGGTACATCCTTCACACCCGCTTGCTTCTGGTTCTACTGTCATGCCTGCTGCCGTTTCCTGGTGCGTTGTGCCAACTCTATCCTGAGCATACATCCATGGATACCACGTTCTTCATAGATGTGAGGTCAAGCTCTGAGGCATTTATAAAACAAAAGATTTGATAATAAAGGAACACTAGGTAGTGTATCTGTTATACTGCCCTGTGAGATGGCATAGGAGGTTTTTTTATGCTTATCTTGAGTCACTTCACGAACCTTAAATTTCAAAGGTTTATATGTATCCTCCATTATCTAATATAAGATTATCTTGGTTTCATTGGCATATTGTCCTGAGCTCACTGAATTCTCAGTCTGAGCGAAGATCATTATTACTGAATGGCATATTAAAAAAGAAAACAATTCGAACAATCTAAATTATTAGAGCAGCATTGAAGGTTATTTACCATGTGCATAAAATTTCTCTTTTATCTAACCCCTAAGCTACTACTGCAGATAAAAGAACATGATCATAGGAGAAGCATAAATGGTATTTATGAAGAATTCAGCTAAGACTTATTTCTCCCCACTTGTACACCAAGCGCAATTTGAAGATCTGTTGGTTTGCTGTTGGTAAGTGTACTTGAGAATATGTTCCCTATCAACATGGAAGACAAAGAATTATGAAAAAAATAATTACTCCTCTTATCAAGTACGTTTAAGAGAGTTTCACTAACACACTAACAAGTAACATCGTTGTCAATGTTCACAGTATATCTTCTTTTCTGCTTGTAAGATTGCAATTCTTTCCGCTGTTGGATCAAGTTCATCATCCCCCTTCTGCTTCACCAAGTTCAGTACTTTCATTGTTTCAGAAGTGAAGGACACAATATTTACCATATCTGGTAATAAAGCGATAATTACAGCATACTTAAAATCTTCAACAAGATGTTTTCTTTGTTTGATTTTGGTGCCTGCTGTGTATCCATACTCTTGCGACTGCAGATCAACAGAGTTCGAAATTTTATTCCTATCAGAGGATATGATATGATTTACTATGGGTTTCAGAGACAGTGCAATTGCGATTTTTTGCAATTATTCTGTAACGAACACTCGTATCAGTACGAGATTTTACTATAGTGTATTACACCCAGTAAGGAGATTTATAGGAGTATCATGAATCATTTATTGTAAATAATAAAGACTTTTGTACCTATACCAAGAGGCAAAACTCATTAGCCAAGCAAGAAAACGAACACCAGGTTGGAAGAGCTCCGCCTGCCTACAACCCCCTTCACCTCCAACCCCCATTTTCTTCCTCCCCTCTCCTTTCTTCCCTCACCTGCCCTACGTGTTTCCTTCTCTCTTTCTCTCTCTCTCTGAATGTTGCTTTGATTTTAACATATTTTTTTACGATTTGTTTTTCTATCAATTTAATAATAATTGACACTGTTGTATAAATGTAACAGTATAATCAAGGCTTTAACTCTGATGAATGTCCTGTGGAAAGGGTCAATATTTATTAGCAATTCATAGAGTAACTGTAACAAGTCACCTATGCAAACTAATCTGAAGGCAGTTGTCAGCTTTCTCTTTATTAAAAAAGTTGAAGAGTTAGGTGACAAACTCATTTCTGAAACCATACGGACAGACATCTTCTGAGGTGGCCATCACTTCTTTAAGCTCTCCCTCGTAATAACAATAAATGGCTAATGCCCTGAGTAGAAATAAGGTTGGCCAAAGGAAGGCAAGAAAACGCAGATACGTATACAACAGCCATTTTCCTATCAGTCATAGTGTCTATCACTCAGCTACTCCAAAACCCTTCAGATAGGTGTCAGTCTAATAATTATTTACATAACCAATACCATAGAGAGAGAGAGAGAGAGAGAGAGAGAGAGAGAGAGAGAGAGAGAGAGAGAGAGAGAGAGAGAGATGAGCAAACCAGTGAATAAAGCAGTCAGTCATCTCATAGGTAACAACCGATTGAATTGTTCCACATCTACAACAATAAATATTATAATTATATAAGATAGATAGATAGATAGATAGATAGAGTGCATGATATAAATAAAAAAAAATCATACAAAATAAGTTGCAACTAAAGCTACCTTCTCAGAAAGAGAGCATGAAGGGAAGGGAAAGAACGGAGAGGGATGGATGGCGTGGAGGTGGAGAGAGATAGCTTGAAGCAGGGGGAGAGCAGGTGAGGGATGAGAGGAGAGGGAGGGGGGGGGTGGAGGTAGAGGTTCTGTATATTATTGTTCGGTTTGGTGCCTGGATGATTGAGATTTTGCCCTTTGGCATAGGGGCAAGTGTCTTTATAATTAATAATTAACGATTCATTATACCCCTATAAATTTCCTCACTGGGTGTAATACCCTATAGCAACATATCGTATTGATACGACTGTTCGTTACAGAATAATTGCAAAAAATCGCACTTGCACTGTCTGTGAAACCCATGGTAGTGATAACAAAGCCTTGGTCTTGAAACATAGTTTGTTTTCCATCTGCTGAGGTAAGTCATCTTTGGCGATAAGATACTTAACAACTTCTAACCTGAGTTTTTGCTCAGAACACTGCTAAAAAAACACTTTGGTGTACCCCTTCACATGAAAATCAACATTAGTACACATAAGAAAAGGAAAGTTTATATCGAGAATAGGGTATTTCCTTATGAATTTCAAGATAACTCAACGAATGTTAATATCAATAAGAAAAAAATCACGAAATTTAAAGTTAAATAGTTCACCAGCTTCAGAGACATAGTCATCTAACTTATGCTTTTTTGAGCTTCTAGCTTCTAATATTTTCTCTTGAACAATTTTATATCAATACGAAAAAAACCCTTTTTGAGTATCTTAAGCAAGTCATCAATGTAATGAGCTTATAATAACAGTTCATGTAAACCATATTTTCTTCATCTATTTGAAACAAGGATTCGAAATATATTCACATTGAAACATGGTTTAAAGTCTTTCCATGCTACTTTGAACTGGCTGACTTGTCTAGTAATATATTCCATTTCGATCACCATAAAAAAGAATATAACTATACACATGATTCATGCATAGATGTTTGCTACTTAAAACACATATAGATATGGTTTAAAAAATTACAAACTTGTGTTTTCACTCATGTGCTTTTGTCGTGATTTTTCTGAGAACTTTTCATATTTCTTCAACTTGTGAAGTTCTATTTCTGTGACTTTCATACGGAAAGTAGGGATTTTCTTTACTCCGAAAAGTTCATGGAGAGAACATGAACACTGTTTGATACTCTCTATACCTTTGAGTCTATATGAAGGCAATGTTTACACAATATATCTCACTTCTTGTTTTATTCTCTTTTATCTGTCAGCATTTTATGGCAAAACTTTCATAACGTGAACCACACATCAATGCTCACAGTAATCACTTTTAAGAAACACATTAGGTCTGTGTCATCTTCAATTCCACAAAAAAAAAAAAAAAAAAAAAAAAAAGGCTTATTGAGAAAGTCTTTAAAAAATTCTGGTGATCATTTTGAGGGAGAGTTTAATTTTTTTGATTTTACCTCATTTCGAGTATTGTTCTTCTGTCTGGTTTACAGCTGCTGATTGTTATCTTAACTTGTTGAACAGGAACTCGCGGTCTATTAAATTTCTTATTCCTGCTCGAGATATTAATCTCAATTAGTTCAATATTGATGTGGCATAACATTTTTCATAATTCTGACCATCCCTTAAATACAAATCTTCATGGACAGTTTCATTCTCATCGTAATACTAGGTATCCAGTCATTTCTATTAGTAAGGCTGTCCCCATCATGAGGCTCAATACCTCACAGTACTCTAGAAGCTTTATTCCAGCTGTGACCAAGTTGTGGAATGATCTTCTTAATCGGGTAGATGAATCAGTAGAACTTCAAAAGCTCCAATTTACAGCAAATGATTTTATGTTCAACAGGCTTACGAATGTCTTTTATAGTTTGAAAATCAAATATCTGTTTCAATGTTGTCAATATTTTAAAAATATTTTATTTTAATTTTCCATTCTTATATCATTTATCCATTTCCTTATGTCCTTTCCTCACTTGGCTAGTTTTCCCTGTCGGAGCCCTTGGGCTTATAGCATCCTGTTTTTTCCAACTAGGGTTTTAGCTTTGCTTGTAATAATAATAATAATAATAATAATAATAATAATAATAATAATAATAATAATAATAATAATAATAATAATAATAATAATAATAGCACTTCTTTTACACACGTAGTTATCAACAACAAAGAAATATCTTGTGGACTAATTTCTATAATTCAAATCAGGAATGAAGATATTTACATGTCTAATATGCTTATATATTCACGGTGATCATCGTCAGTTTCGGTGGTCGCTAGCTATTTCTAAGAAATTGATTTCGTATCCCCAGAATATAATAAAAAAAAAAAAAAAACACATTCATCTAACATTTCCTCGCCTAGAGGTTTGATAGAAGGCTAATCCCATAGCGGCAGTCAGCATTTATGAACCACCTCGGTCCCTTCAACCAGGAACTGCATTAATACCTCATCAATATGGAATAGATTAAGGGAACACATTTGAGTTATTTGTTATCAAAGAATTATTTATGTCACATGCAATCTTAGATACTTAGCAGTACTGATACGGCACAAACATCATTACATTAAATTCCCACATAAGCATTATTTTTTTCATTAAGTTTATCGTCAACGCATGTCAAAAGAAGAAATCAGTGCTGCCCGGAAAAATTTCCCTACTTATTAACTCTTGGAATGGTTTGAATGCAGGGATATGGGGGTAACCTAATTGAAATTACTAACGAACGATATCATCAGGAACTAAAAGTATTTGTACTTGATGGCCCTCATTTACTAAAATATTAACAACACTTTGTATGACAACTGCAATAGGTTTCACCATCTTTTCTGGACACAGGCCCAATATGAAGTCTCTAATTTTCATATCCTTGGCTGTAATCTTTTGAAATACACGTGATCGCCTAAAAACATCTTGAGAATTCTAGTTCAGAGCCGTCTTTCGTACTTTGAGCTACCTCTTTCGTTGGCTCTTTTCAAAAACATTTCAGTGGTCTTTATCACTTTTCATAACAGACTTCACATATTCATATGATCTACTTCAGTTGAGTAATTTAGTATGTTTTTTCTGATTTATCAGACCATATGTGGTTACAATGGATCCTGTTCATATT
>NW_027169679.1:5000-15000 GCF_036898095.1 Palaemon carinicauda | reverse complement strand
TTATTTTCAAGAATTTAAAATTGATAGTTCCCCCCCCCCCTCTCTCTCTCTCTCTCTCTCTCTCTCTCTCTCTCTCTCTCTCTCTCTCTCTCTCTCTTTCCATAACAACAATTCATGATACGTTGGGAGGATTGTTCTATCTCGATAATAGTTTACCAATGACTTGAAGGCAAGTGCCACAATATTCACTGAAAGTTGTGTCTATGTTACAAAGATAAGATTATATGTAATAATTAAATTTTTTGGGTTTCAAAACCGATTAATTATTCTTCTCTTATCAAACATTTGAATAGTTACTGAAGATTGAGAGAGGATTTTAACTTTATATATTTTAGAAAGAATACTCTTAAAACTTTAGAAAGAAATAACTTCAACATGTGAAAAACTTGACACCAAAATCACTTGTTCAAAGCAATTTTCTTCCTTTGTCTCTTTATATTAGTAATATCTTAAAATAAAAACTCATCCAACGTAATACCCACCTGCTTTTGGAATATGTAAGGGTCCGTCTTTGCTGTAATCAAAGACACTCAACAAAAATAATGCACGACTTTGTTTGCACACATCCAATATTCCGAACTTTCAGTCGACTTAGTCTGCAACTCCACAATATACTGCTGATATTTTTTTCTGATTTTCCTTTATAAAGGGAAAGTTATCCGGGATTATTTTATGAAAAGGGAATGAATATTACTGACAGGTATTTCAATCCTTTAATTATGATTTTATGACTTCTTAAATAGAAATATCAAAAAGGGTGTATTTCCTTGTAAGTACAACCCCCCCCCCCTCTCTCTCTCTCTCTCTCTCTCTCTCTCTCTCTCTCTCTCTCTTTATCTCTTTTCATATATATATATATATATATATATATATATATATATATATATATATATATATATATATATATATATATATATCTAAAGCTATTGAACGTATTCCTAATTTCCAGATATATGGCTGAAAATCAGTTTTATGTTTATGTATTAGAATACATACACACATACATAAATACATATATATATATATATATATATTCATATATATATATATATATATATATATTCATATATATATATATATATATATATGTATATATATATATATTTATATATATATAGAGATATATATACTGTATATATATACATATATATCTATATATTTATATATCTATCTATATATATATATATATATATATGCAGCATATATATATATATATATATACAGTATATATATATATATATATATACATATGCAGCATATATATATATATATATACATAGTATATATATATACATTATATATATATATATATATATAGATAGACATATATATATACATATATAAATATATCAATATATATATATATATATATATATCTATTGATATATTTATATATGTATATATATACATATATATATATATATATATATACTGTATATATATATATATATATATATATTTATATATAAATATATATATATATATATATATATATATATATATATATATATTTATATATATATATATATATATATATGCGTATGTGTGCGTGTTTGTGAGTGTGTATGTGCATTTCAATATATAAACATAAGAGTTTCAGCCATAAAAGGAATGTGAAGAAATGCTTCGTTTTTCAGTTGACGAATTGAAAAAGTGCAATTCACTTAAAGTACAATTTTCTAGTTCCTAACTAGATTCGTTATGGTAACTTGTTCCGGAATTAAAATCCAGATACGCCAAAATTCATCTACTCACTTTTTTCCCCCCTTTATTTTCTATTTTTTTTTTTTTCTTTTTATGAGTGGATACTCTACTATGAATCTTTTAGGCACTAATACGTTTCCACTTATTTCAAGAGCTCTAATTCTTTTTCTTATTCAACTTTTATAAGAAAGATAGTTTTTTCGAGGTTCCCATCATAATGAAAAAAAAATATGTAGATCTATTACTGCCTTTTTGTTTATGGAACCGTATTTACGGAATTTAGGACAGTAGAATGAGCTTTTCATTCAATTTCTAGTTCATCAACTAATTAATTTAATCTTTTGGTAAAAATTAAAAAGAAAACACGCTGAAATTCAAACATTTTTCTTATAAAATATTATGGTAAATGTCTCTAATTCCTCATTATTTTCAAGTAATTGGCTTAGAATGTATAAAGTACATCTATATTAGGTAACTAAGGTTTTCGGGGAAAATCGGGTAATAGAGCAAGAACACCTCCATGTACAAAGCATGATGATCACATCAAAACGTCATAGCAGGAAAAAAAATATAGGTATGCCATCGATAATGATGGTAATACACTATAACAGATGTGAACTTATACACACACACACACACACACACACATATATATATATATATATATATATATGTATATATATATATATATGTATATATATATATATATATATATATGTATATATATATATATATATATATACACTGTGGAAAATTGTATGGACTTTATTGAAAAGTTTCCAGGTTTCCATGGCCCTTCTATTAAGACTTCTTGATACACCGTTAAAAGAATAAGTGGTGGAGGAAATAGGTAGAATAATGTACCCGAGTGTATCGTAAAGGAAGAGAACTCGAACACAAGAGAGTGTAGGTCCATGGTACAGAGGCTATCAGACTATTCAAGACTAGAGAACAATTGAGTAATTCTAGAGTGTCCTTCTTAAAGAATAGCCGCTAACCATAATTAAGGTGTCTCTTCTACCCCTATCAAGTGGAAGTTAGCCAATGGACAATAAAATTGCAGTATCTAACCTCTTAAGTGAAAAAGAATTGTTCGGTTATCTCAATGTTAAAATCTATATGAAAAAAAAAAAGAGGTGAATACTAAAAGGAAAATCCTGACAACTCTATTTATATGTAGGTAAAGGAGAATTACCTTAAACAGAGAAAAGAATCCAATGTGGTAATCCCTCGCCCGTCAAGGGATCCAATAACTCTCTAGCAGTCTTATCTCAATGGGTGGCTTGTGTAGCTAGTAGGTTAGCCAGGGCACCAGCCACGCGTTAAGATGCAGCAACTAACAAGTTATTGGGTCCTTGGCCTTTCCACATACAACTACATTGGATTGCTCTCTAGGTTAACGTCTCTTTTTTCCTTTGCCTACACTTACAACGAATAGTCTGGCCTATTCTTTCTACATTCTCCTTTGTCTTCCTACACCTGACAACAATAAGATTACCAAACAATTCTTTATCGCTCATGGGATTAACTACTATAATGTAATTGTTCAATGGCTTCTTTCCTTAGGTCAGTGTAAAATGGACTCTTTAGGCATGGTAAACAGCTCTTCTAGGAAAAGGACGATAAAAGCTCTACCTGTTTTTGTCATATCTAGTGTAGAGAACTAGCCTCTGTATCATGGATTTCCACTTTCTTGGGGTACAGCTCTCTTGCTTGAGGGTACAATTAGGGATACTATCATATCTTCTTTCTCTTCCATTGTTTAATATGAATTTTTAATAGTTTATATATAGAGTAATATTTATGTAAATAATGTTATTGCTATCGAAATATAATTTTCTGATTCCTTATTACTACAATTGTATCTCATTATTTTCCTTATTTCCTTTCCACGCTGTGCTAGTTTTCATTGTTACAAAATCCTACTATTCTACCTAGAGTTGTGGCCTCAGATGTATATATATATATATATATATATATATGTGTGTGTGTGTGTGTGTATATATATACGTATATATATATTATATATATATATACATATATTCTGTATATATGTATAAATATATCTATATTTAAATTTTTATATAATATATCTATCTATCTATCTATATATATACATATATATATATATATATATATATGTATATATAAATATATATCTATATAATATATATATAAATATATATATATATATATATATATAATATATTATATATATATATATATATATATAGATAGATATATGTATATATACTTATATATATATATATATATATATACACACACATATATAGAGATAGATAGATAGATAGATATATAGATAGATATATGTAATTATACTTTTTATATATATATATATATATATATAGATATATGTAATTATACTTTTTATATATATATATATATATATATATGTACATATATACTGTATAAGAATTGAGGTTTTACAATTATTCCTGACAAACAAGTATCCTTGTTGCAGCAAGGTCTGTCAAGACTTTATGGGAAAGCCCTTGCATACCACATTTTATCTTCAGAAATGGAAAAATACCCACGAATCAATAGTCCACGAGGCGGAAATTGACACCATTCAGCCATAGTGTAAAAGGAACTTTCGATATAGGCAGAAGATTGTTCGACTTCTGCTTTTCAGTTACTCAGCTCCATTATCTACTAAATAGAGAGCAGAGGCCATAAGACCAGTCCATAATCGAGTAATATACTAGAGTATTTCTCTAGTATATTACGAAACTATACAGTGATATCCATATAACATATTTGTGATGATTTTCGTATTCATTTTAAATTATAAATGCAAATTTACTTTATATACATATATATGGATGTGTGTATGTATGTATGTATATTATATATATATATATATATATATGTGTGTGTGTGTGTGTGTGTGTGTGTGTGTATGTGTGTATATGTGTATATGTGTGTATATGTATATATATATATATATATATATATGTGTGTGTGTATGTATATACATGTTAATCCTTTGTAAAAAAGAATTTATATGTAAGTCCATGTGTGTGTCTGTATATGTAGACCAGTATGTGTACACGAATGTATATGTCTATGTACATATTATAATGTTTGAGTATGAATGCCTGTGTGTATACGTATGTATATGTCTTTTTTATATATTTATATAAAGATTAGTTTTACATATACAAATAGTTTTGCTTATGTACTTATATAGATAAGGCTACCGTTATTCATATAACTAAACTGTACTGAAAGTCAAAAACAAGAATTTACCCGTAACAAGAAATGACCCTTTTTAGCAGGTGTCTAATGAGGTTGGATCTCCGCCCAGTAAACACCTGACCTAAGCCCAAGTACCTGGTAAGTTAATGTCATTGTTCTCTATGCCTCTATATGTATGTTCGTACGTTTACTTTCCCTATAAAATGTTAAGAAACCTCTCTCAATAAATCAGTCCTCTGAAGAAGTATCACGAAACTAGTCAAGACTTAATCGAATATTTCGTATTTTCATTCTCCCTGTGGTACTTCTGCATCTGGGCATCATGTTTTCCTGATATTTTTACAACACACACGCACACACACACACACACACATATATATATATATATATATATATACTTTTTTAGTTGTATATATATATATATATATACTTATATAGTTGCATATATATATATATATATATATTTATATATATATATATATATATATATATTTATATATATATATATATATATATAAATATACAACTATATAAGTATATATATATATGTATATATATATATATATATATATATTATATATATACTTTTTTAGTTGTATATATATATATATATATATACTTATATAGTTGTATATATAGTATATATATATATATAAATATACAACTATATAAGTACATAAATATATATATATATATATATATATTATATATATATATATAAATATACAACTATATATATATATATATATATACAACTATATATATATATATATATATATATATTTATATATATATATAATATATATACAACTATATATATATATATATATATATATAGTCCAAGAACTAGCGGCCATTTATTTACTCTAGCTGATCAAATTCTAGTGGGCCACTTTTGGAAAGGGTTTACCATGTGACATCCAAAATTGGTATCTTTATGTTGGGCCCCCTTTTTGTCCTAAAAGAGACATACCATTTTTCGGAGATATAGGGGGCTTGGGTAAGAGCAAATTGGCTGCAGCTCCTCTCACACTGGGCCTCCAATAAAGAACTATATACCAAAATGATGCAATTTAATAGTAGATTTATTTCATATCAAACAACATTAATTAAATTATTTTTGGTGGTCTCCAGGGGCCAGAAGGTAAAAATCAGATCTTTGAAATGCCGGTTTTGGTTTTAGCTCCTATTTTGTCTAAATAAGACATCAAAATTTGCCCAAGGTTCCATAGATATGATTTGAATATAAAGAAGTGACATAAATAAAGTTTTTTGAAGAAGGTGGTATCTATTCTAGCAATATGACTGATATGATAAAAGTCATTATTAAACTGTTCCTGTTAAATTCAATCGTCAAACCGTTTCAAATTTAGTTGATAGATGGTTCACCTATATTACTAAGATCTATTTTGTTAACTTTGTGTGTGCACCTGGTATGTCTTGAAAACATTATAAACCATTTATTCTTTAATAAATATAATGAACACCACCCTGCTGCTGTAAATAGTATGCCACTAATGGCTGTGAGGTCTCGTCAATGTCATATGGTATTTAATGAATATGTTTTTTTTTTTTTTTTCACTTATTACAATTGCTTCATCCGCAGTAATGACGTATGTGTGGGGACTTATTATATAGATCACAATCATAGAGGAAATCTTAAGCAGATATCTGGCAGTGTGAGATAAATAATCAGTTTATTTCATATGCGTAATTTCAAAGTGTTGATTCACCACTCCTTACACAAATCCATTTATTTTTTATGTAAGTAAAAAGCTTTTCACAAATGAATAAAATCATAAGAATGGACTATAAGAGTTTAAATTTTTTCATGTTGATGTTGCTGTTAACACTGCAGCCCTCACAATGGCTAGTAGGATTGGTAATCGTCAGTTATCAAATGATAACTCCCTTACAACCGCAGCCAATCGACTAAGTTTGATGTATCGAAATCAGGGGTTTTATCAACTGTCTGCATATTCTGCAAAAACTCGAAAGAAAATTTGGGGAAAGGAACAACACTCACCACAAGTGCATGTGATTCTGTTGAAAAAAATATCAAAGGAGCTGCTTGTGCTCTCTAAATGACAGTGAAATGCTTGTAATGATAGGTGACATTGGGTTTCATAGCAAAGAGGTGAAATATCATAATGACTATAAACGAGCATACCTGAATCAAAAGAGTTAAACATTGAAGAGAACAGTGTCTTCTGATAGTGACACTGAAAACAGTATTGCTTTAAAAGTATATTCTAATACATTGAATCCTCAGTCACTGACAATTAACGGCCTGAATACCTGGTTTCATTACATCTTCATTACCTTAGATTTTTAGAGCAAATATATGAAATAGAGATTGTACCTCACAAACTTTCAACTTCAGGGGGTAAATTGTGAAACCTTTTGGTGTATAGTCAAAATAGAATGTTTAAATAGAGATGGTTTAGTAGTGAATTCTAGCAAGGCAAATAAAGAAGTGGCCCTTCCAACACCTTCAAAATTTTGCAGCTCAGAAGAGCATATTGCGACTGAAGCAGCCTCTATATTGTGTTCTAACATCCTTGAAATTTGTAATTGTGCACCTGAATTGCCTGTGTCCTTGTCACTTTATGATTTTAAGAAAGGGCAAGTAGAAATTCCAAACATTCTTCACTTGTTTTTTAACACACTTCTCCGTGGCTTGCAGAATAAAGATAAACCTTGTGAATCAGTAAAATGAAGGGTAGTCTCACTATCACAGGACGTTATTTTCTGTACCAGTTTTGGAAGAGTAAACCCACCCAAGCATCTTCTTCTGGGAATTGGAATGTAAAGCCTCACAGGTAGTTGGAGATTTGTGAAAATTATTCATCACAAGGGTCATGCTGTAAGTTATTACACAGCTGAATCAATTGAGATAGAAATAGCATAAAAATTCAAGTAGACGAGCAGCTTTTACCTGATATGCCCCTTCCTCAAGTTGGTCTCTCCACAGGTCTTGCTTGGGATAATTATGACGATCTGACAGACTGGCAAAGAAACTCTCCATGACACTGTTGGGATATGCTACCAGAATAAGTCTGCTGCACAGGTGGTGTAAGGTGCTCAGACTGAGGAGACCACGAATACTGCTGCAACTACTGACCAAGTACCTGTGAAAGGACGACGAACATTTGATGCGCTTTAGCGAAAAATCCTGCCATAAAAAAAAAATGCCATCGTGTCGAAGTTTGCATTTGAAAAATATTCACAAGATTCAACATCCAGCCTGGAGAAAGCAAAGCGAATGGATATTATCTGGCTAATCTACTGCTGCCTGAGGTCCAACACCCCTATGTGTCGTGGCTGGAATTCCTTGGTCAAAGAGGACCGACTCCCTTTTGTAGCAAATTGGGTATATGGAAAATATTGAACTGCCACCAACAAGATTGGATGTAGTTAAAAAAACTTTAGTCAGATCTCAAAAAGTTGCGGGTGAATGTGGTGAGGCATATGCTATAGTGACATTTGATCTTGCTCTTGCAAAACCTGCACTCTAGATCCAAGCACATAAATCTCCTCTCTTTGACAATATCTTTTTTAGGTTTGGTGCATCTCATATTTCCATGGCCCATTCAGACCATTAGGCTATATGGGTGAGTCGTCTAATTTTACCAAAGTTCTTTGCTCACTTGACGTGTTGGCTCATGGTTCAGTACTAGGGTTCATTGGTGGAAAACATTAACAGATGCAAGTGTATCCCTCCCCTTTTTGCACTTGCCTTTGCCTATTCTGCATGTTAAGCAAATTATTGTAGAAGGTGGAATACTTGATGAATGCATGGTGTTGTTGAATTAATTTTCTGCAGACCCATCACCCCAATTACGTTTGACATTATTGGAGTCCACTGCAATTGTAATTTGTTGGAGAGACATGGTAAATTCTGTGATCAGACTCGTCAGGGTCATCGTGGGTCTACTGTTAGGTTCTGATTTCTCTACAAAAATTTTGTGCATATATTCATGCTTTTTGACAGGGCCAGAAGGACAACTGACCTAGAAGTCTACATCTATGCTTTAGGCTCAATAATTCCTATATTCTTTGCAACTCACACGCCAAACTATGTCCATTGGATGTTATTGTATAACCTCAATCTGCTCAATATGGAATTGATACATCCCGGAATCAAGTTTTAAAGAAGGTGCAATCTCTGCGCCGAGAACTAGGAATACCTTTTCCAGACGTGCAGTTGATATTACCTTAGAGCAAACTGTGAATAGGGATGCCGCATCCAGGCAAAAGGGTATTACTGCATTTCCATAGAATGTTGCAGCCCGTAAAAGGTGGACAGTGAAAAGATCTTTTAGGGGAGCAATTGTGAGTTGTTTCCGGAAATGGCTGGAATCCAACAGGTGGAGGATTCAATACAGGATATAAAGCCATCGAGGATAGCCAAAGACAATGCAGACCTTAAGAGCACAATCACACAGGTGGAGAACACTTTCAATCCGTTCACTGTTAAGAAATGATGATACTCTGTGTTGCCTAAACACTTGCAAAGAAGCCTCGGATGGTGTCAAATGAAATTCGATCTACCTGGCATCAAGTTTTTGTTAATGAATGTAAGGTAGGTGGGGGGCGTTTTGAAAGGGCCTTGAAGCGAAGAAAAGTGATGAATTTCACACAGGATGCAGTAAAAGTTAAATTCACTACAAAGGACTAACAGATCAAGGAAGCAATATGCACCAGAGACATATTTGGAAGGCTGCAGTATTTGTCAGTAACACAAGAACTTAATCTCAGTATTACCCTGTCCTATCCTCTCACTCCAGTTCCTTTTTCATTGTGCCATATAACCGGTGATATGAACAAGACATCAAAGAGCACATTAATGGAAAAACTAGAAGCAATGCAAACCTTGAATGCCATACCAGACAGGACTGATGTCTATATTATTGATGCTATGTTTTTCTTCTGTACACATGACCTACTTTCCACCTATGGCGGATGGTTAGGTCCATTTTGAAACAAGCTTGTAGCACTGGTGAAATTGTACACATATGTCTGTGACACATATCATAATGGGCCAAGTATCAAGGATATTGAACATGACCTACTT